>NW_021703784.1:41379826-41436485 GCF_005190385.1 Monodon monoceros | reverse complement strand
CTACTCTACCCAGCAAGGATCTCATTCAGATTTGATGGAGAAATTAAAACCTTTACAGACAAGCAAAAGCTGAGAGAGTTCAGCACCACCAAACCAGCTTTACAACAAATGCTAAAGGAACTTCTCTAGACAAGAAACACAAGAGAAGGAAAAGACCTATAATAACGAACCCAAAACAATTTAGAAAATGGGAATAGGAACATACATATCGATAATTACCTTAAATGTAAATGGACTAAATGCTCCCACCAAAAGACACAGATTGGCTGAATGGATACAAAAACAAGACCCTTATATATGCTGTCTACAAGAGACCCACTTCAGACCTAGAGACACATACAGACTGAAAGTAAGGGGAAGGAAAAAGATATTCCATGCAAATGGAAACCAAAAGAAAGCTGGAGTAGCAATTGTCATACCAGACAAAATAGACTTTAAAATAAGGACTATTAAAAGAGACAAAGAAGGACACTACATAATGATCAAGGGATCGATCCAAGAAGAAGATATAACAATTGTAAATATTTATGCACCCAACATAGGAGCACCTCAATACATAAGGCAAAAACTAATAGCCATAAAAGGGGAGATCGACAGTAACACATTCATAGTAGGGGACTTTAACACCCCACTTTCACCCATGGACAGATCATCCAAAATGAAAATAAATAAGGAAACACAAGCTTTAAATGATACATTAAACAAGATGGACTTAATTGATATTTATAGGACATTCCATGCAAAAACAAGAGAATACACATTTTTCTCAAGTGCTCATGGAAGATTCTCCAGGATAGATCATATCTTGGGTCACAAATCAAGCCTTGGTAAATTTAAGAAAATTGAAATTGTATCAAGTATCTTTTCTGACCACAACGCCATGAGACTAGATATCAATTACAGGAAAAGATCTGTAAAAAATACAAACACATGGAGGCTAAACAATACACTACTTAATAATGAAGTGATCACTGAATAAATCAAAGAGGAAATCAAAAAATACCTAGAAACAAATGACAATGGAGACACAACGACCCAAAACCTATGGGATGCAGAAAAGCAGTTCTAAGGGGGAAGTTTATAGCAATACAAGCCCACCTTAAGAAGCAGGAAACATCTCGAATAAACAACCTAACCTTGCACCTCAAGCAATTAGAGAGAGAAGAACAAAAAAACCCCAAAGCTAGCAGAAGGAAAAAAATCATAAAAATCAGATCAGAAATAAATGAAAAAGAAATGAAGGAAACAATAGCAAAGATCAATAAAACTAAAAGCTGGTTCTTTGAGAAGATAAACGAAATAGATAAACCACTAGCCAGACTCGTCAAGAAAAAAAGAGAGAAGACTCAAATCAATAGAATTAGAAATGAAATAGGAGAAGTAACAACTGACACTGCAGAAATAAAAAAAAATGAGAGATTACTACAAGCAACTCTATGCCAATAAAATGGGCAATCTGGAAGAAATGGACAAATTCTTAGAAATGCACAACCTGCCAAGACTGAATCAGGGAGAAATAGAAAATATGAACAGACCAATCACAAGCACTGAAGTTGAAACTGTGATTAAAAATCTTCCAACAAACAAAAGCCCAGGACCAGATGGCTTCACAGGTGAATTCTATCAAACGTTTAGAGAAGAGCTAACACCTATCCTTCTCAAACTCTTCCAAAATATAGCAGAGGGAGGAACACTCCCAAATTCCTTCTACGAGGCCACCATCACCTTGATACCAAAACCAGACAAGGATGTCACAAAGAAAGAAAACTACAGGCCAATATCACTGATGAACATAGATGCAAAAATCCTCAACAAAATACTAGCAAACAGAATCCAACAGCACATTAAAAGGATCATACACCATGATCAAGTGGGATTTATTCACAGAATGCAAGGATTCTTCAATATACGCAAATCTATCAATGTGATAAACCATATTAACAAATTGGAGAAAAACCATATGATCATCTCAATAGATGCAGAGAAAGCTTTTGACAAAATTCAACACCCATTTATGATAAAAACCCTGCAGAAAGTAAGCATAGAGGGAACTTTCCTCAACATAATAAAGGCCATATATGACAAGCCCACAACAAACATCATCCTCAATGGTGAAAAACTGAAAGCATTTCCACTAAGATCAGGAACAAGACAAGGTTGCCCACTCTCACCACTCTTATTCAACATAGTTTTGGAAGTTTTAGCCACAGCAATCAGAGAAGAAAAGGAAATAAAAGGAATCCAAATTGGAAAAGAAGAAGTAAAGCTGTCACTGTTTGCAGATGACATGATACTATACATAGAGAATCCTAAAGATGCTACCAGAAAACTACTAGAACTAATCAATGAAGTTGGTAAAGTAGCAGGATACAAAATTAATACACAGAAATCTCTGGCATTCCTATATACTAATGATGAAAAATGTGAAAGTGAAATCAAGAAAGCACTCCCATTTACCATTGCAACAAAAAGAATAGAATATCTAGGAATAAACCTACCTAAGGGGACAAAAGACCTGTATGCAGAAAATTATAAGACACTGATGAAAGAAATTAAAGATGATACAAATAGATGGAGAGATATACCATGTTCTTGGATGGGAAAAATCAACATTGTGAAAATGACTCTACTACCCAAAGCAATCTACAGATTCAATGCAATCCCTATCAAAATGGGACTGGCATTTTTCACAGAACTAGAACAAAAAATTTCACAATTTGTATGGAAACACAAAAGACCCCGAATAGCCAAAGCAATCTTGAGAACGAAAAAAGGAGCTAGAGGAATCAGGCTCCCTGACTTCAGACTATACTACAAAGCTACAATAATCAAAACAGTATTGTACTGGCACAAAAACAGAAAGATAGATCAATGGAACAGGATAGAAAGCCCAGAGATAAACCCACGCACATATGGACACCTTATCTTTGATAAAGGTGGCAGGAAAGTACAGTGGAGAAAGGAGAGCCTCTTCAATAAATGGTGCTGGGAAAACTGGACAGGTACATGTAAAAGTATGAGATTAGATCACTCCCTAACGCCATACACAAAAATAAGCTCAAAATGGATTAAAGACCTAAATGTAAGGCCAGAAACTATCAAACTCTTAGAGGAAAATATAGGTAGAACACTCTATGACATAAATCACAGCAAGATCCTTTCTGACCCACCACCTAGAATAATGGAAATAAAAACAAAAATAAACAAATGGGACCTAATGAAACTTCAAAGCTTTTGCACAGCAAAGGAAACCATAAACAAGACCAAAAGAAAACCCTCAGAATGGGAGAAAATATTTGCAAATGAAGCAACTGACAAAGGATTAATCTCCAAAATTTACAAGCAGCTCATGCAGCTCAATAACAAAAAACCAAACAACCCAATCCAAAAATGAGCAGAAGACCTAAATAGACATTTCTCCAAAGAAGATATACAGAATGCCAACAAACACATGAAAGAATGCTCAACATCATTAATCATTAGAGAAATGCAAATCAAAACTACAATGAGATCTCACACCAGTCAGAATGGCCATCATCAAAAAATCTAGAAACAATAAATGCTGGAGAGGGTGTAGAGAAAAGGGAACACGCTTGCACTGCTGGTGGGAATGTGAATTGGTACAGCCACTATGGAGAACAGTATGGAGGTTCCTTAAAGAACTACAAATAGAATTACCATATGACCCAGCAATCCCACTACTGGGCATATACCCTGAGAAAACCAAAATTCAAAAACAGTCAGTACCAAAATGTTCATTGCAGCTCTATTTACAATAGCCCGGAGATGGAAACAACCTAAGTGCCCATCATCGGATGACTAGATAAAGGAGATGTGGCACATATATACAATGGAATATTACTCAGCCTTAAAAAGAAACGAAATTGAGCTATTTGTAATGAGATGGATAGACCTAGAGTCTGTCATACATAGTGAAGTAAGTCAAAAAGAAAAAGACAAATACCGTATGCTAACACATATATATGGAATTTAAGAAAAAAAAATGTCATGAAGAACCTAGGGGTAAGACAGGAATAAAGACGCAGACCTACTGGAGAATGGACTTGAGGATATGGGGAGGGGGAAGGGTGAGCTTTGACAGGGCGAGAGAGAGTCATGGACATATACACACTAACAAACGTAGTAAGGTAGATAGCTAGTGGGAAGCAGCCGCATGGCACAGGGATATTAGCTCGGTGCTTTGTGACAGCCTGGAGGGGTGGGATAGGGAGAGTGGGAGGGAGGGAGACGCAAGAGGGAAGACATATGGGAACATATGTATATGCATAACTGATTCACTTGGTTATAAAGCAGAAACTAACACACCATTGTAAAGCAATTATACACCAATAAAGATGTTAAAAAAAATAAAATAAAGACTGTTACAAGACATAAGGAGGGAACTACATAATAATCGAAGGATCAATCCAAGAAGATATAACAATTATAAATGTTTATGTACCCAGCATAAGAGTACCACAATACATAAGGCAAATGCTAACAACCATGAAAGGAGAAATCAATGGTAAAACAAAAATAGTAGGGGAATTTAACACCCCACTTACACCAATGGACAGATCATCCAAACAGAAAATAAATAAGGAAACACAAGATTTAAATGACACAATAGACCAGATATATTTAATTGATATTTAAAGGACATTCCATCCAAAACAACAGATTACACTTTCCTCTCAACTGCACATGGAACATTCTCCAGGATAGATCACATCTTGGGTCACAAATAAAACCTCAATTTAAGAAACTGAAATTATATCAAGCATCTTTTTCTGACCACAATGCTATGAGATTGAAAATCAATTACAGGAAAAAAACCCAAAAAACTAAAAACACAAAAACATAGAGGCTAAACAGTGCTCTACTAAATAACCAGGAGATCACTGAAAAAATCAAAGAAGAACTCAAGAAATATGTAAAAACAAATGACAATGAAAATACAACGACCCAAAACCTATGGGATGCAGCAAAAGTAGTTCTAAGTGGGAAGTTTATAGCAATTCAATTTCACCTCAGTAAACAAGAAAAATCTCAAATAAACAATCTAACTCTACACTTAAAACAAATAGAGAAAGAAGAACAAAGAAAACCCAAAGTCAGTAGAAGGAAAGAAATCATAAAGATCAGAGCAGAAATAAATGAAATAGAAATGAAGAAAACAGTTGCAAAGATCAATAAAACTAAAAGATGATTCTTTGAGAAGATAAACAAAATTGATAAACTTTTAGCCAGCCTCATTAAGAAAAAGAGGGAGAGGACTCAAATCAATAAAATTAAAAATGAGAAAGGAGAAGTCACTAATGATACTGCAGAAACACAAAGGGTCATAAGAGACGTCAGACAACTATATGCCAATAAAATGGAAAACCATGAAGAAATGGGCAAATTGTTGGAAAGGTACAATTTTCCAAGATTGAACCAGGAAGAATTTAAAAAATATCAACAGTCTTATCACAGGTAATGAAATTGAAACTTTAATTAAAAATTTCCCAACAAACAAATATCCAGGACCAGAGGGCTTCACAGGAGAATTCTATCAAACTTTTAGAGAAGAGCTAACACTGATCTTTCTCAAACTCTTCCAAAAATTTGCAGAGGGAGAAACACTCCCAAATTCATTCTATGAAGCCACCATCACCCTGACACCAAAGCCAGAATAAGATATCATAAAAGAAGAAAACTATAGACCAATATCACTGATGAACATAGATACAAAAATCCTAAACAAAATACTAGCAAACAGAATCCAACAGCACATTAAATGGATCATACACCACAATCAAGTGGGATTTATCCCAGGGATGCAAGAATTCTTCAAAATTCGAAAATCAATCAATATGATACACCACATTAAAAAATTCAGTAATAGAAACCATACGATCACCTCAGTAGATGCAGAAAAAGCTTTTGACAAAATTCAACACCCATTTATGATAAAAACTCTCCAGAAGATGGGCATACAGGGAACCTGCCTCAACATAATAAAGACCATATATGACAGACACACAGCAAGTATCATACTCAATGGTGAAAAACTGAAAGCATTTCCACTAAGATCAGGAACAAGACAAGGATGTCCACTCTCGCCACACTTAGGACTTTGGAAGTCCTAGCCACAGCAGAGTAGGAAAAGAAATAAAAGGAATACAAATTGGAAGAGAAGAAGTAAAACTGTCACTGTTTGCTGATGACATGATACTATACATAGAAAATCCTAAAGATGCCACCAGAAAACTATTAGAACTAATCAATGAAATTGGTAAGTTTGCAGGATACAAAATTAATGCACAGAAATCTCTTGTATTCCTATACACCAACAACGAAAAATCAGAAAGAAATTGAGGAAACACTCCCATTTACCACTGCAACAAAAATAATAAAATACCTGGGAATAAGCCTGCCTAAGGAGGCAAAAGACTTGTACTCAGAAAACTATGTAAAACTGATGAAAGAAATCAAATATGACATAAACAGATTGATAAATATACCATTTTCTTGGATTGGAAGAATCAATACTGTGAAAATGGCTATATTACCCAAAGAAATCTACAGATTCAGTGCAATCCCTATCAAACTACCAATGGCATTCTTCACAGAATTAGAGCCAAAAAAATTACAGTTGGTATGGAAACACAAAAAAACCCCGAATATCCAAAGAAATTTTGAGAAAGAAAAACGGAGTTAGAGGAATCAGGCTTCCTGACTTCAAACTATTTGACAAAGCTTCAGTAATCAAGACAGTATGGTACTGGCACTGAAACAGAAATATAGATCAATGGTACAGGATAGAATGCCCAAAGATAAACCCACACACATAGGGGCACCTAATTTACAACAAAGGAGGCAAGAACATACAATGGAGAAAAGACAGCCTCTTCAATAAGTGGTGCTCTGAAAATCAGACGGCTACATGTAAAAGAATGAAATTAGAACACTACCTAACACCATACACAAAAATAAACTCAAAATGGGTTAAGGACTTAAATGTAAGACCAGACAACGTAAAATTCTTAGAGGAAAACATAAGCAAAACACTCTTTGACATAAACCACAGCAAGATATTTTTTTGACATACCTCCTAGAGTAACAGAAATAAAAACAAAAATAAACAAATGAGACCTAATTAAACTTAAAAGTTTTTGCACAGCCAAGAAACCTTAAACCAGATGAAATGTCATCCCTTACAATGGGAGAAAATATTTTCAAATAAAGCAACTGACAAAGGATTAATCTCCAAAATATACAAACATCTCATGCAGCTTAATATCAAAAAAAACAAAGAATCCAGTTAAAAAATGGACGAAGCACCTAAATAGACATTTCACTAGGGAAGATATACAGATGGCCAAGAGGAACATGAAAAGATGCTCAACATCACTAATTATTAGAGAAATACAAATCAAAACTACAATGAGGTATCACCTCACACAGGTCAGAAGGACCATTATCAAAAAATCTAGAAACAATAAATGCTGGAAAGGGTGTGGTGAAAAGGGAACACCCCTGCACTGTTGGTGGGAATGTAAATTGGTACAGCCACTCTGGAAAACAATATAGAGTTTCCTTAAAATACTAAAAGTAGAGCTGTTATATGGCCCAGCAATCTCACTACTGGGCATATACCCTGAGAAAACCATAATTCAAAAAGAGTCATGTACCACAATGTTCATTGCAGTGCTATTTACAATAGCCAGCATATGGAACCAACCTAAATGTCCATCCACAGATGAATGGATAAAGAAGATGTGGCACATATATACAACGGAATATTACTCAGCCATAAAAGAAAATGAAATTGAGTTATTTGTAGTGAGTTGGATGTATCTAGAGTCTGTCATACAGAGTGAAGTAGTCAGAAAGAGAAAAACAAATACCGTATTCTAACACATATATATGGAATCTTAAAAAAAAAAATGGTACTGATGAACCTAGTGGTAGGGCAGGAATAAAGACATAGACATAGAGAATGGACTTGAGGACATGGTGGGGGGAGGGGGAAGTTGGGGTGAAGTGAGAGTAGCATCAACATAAATACACTACTGAACATAAAATAGTTTGCTAGTGGGAAGCAGCAGCGTAGCACAGGGAGATCAGTTCGGTGCTTTGCGATGACATAGAGACAGGGGATAGGGAGGGTGGAAGGGAGGCTTAGGAGGGAGGTGTTATGGGGGCATGTGTATGCATATGGCTGATTCACTTTGTTGTGCAACAGAGACTAACACCATATTGTGAATCAATTATACTTCAATAAAGATCAATTAAAAAAAAAAGCCACAGTAATCAAAACAGTATTGCATTGGCATTAAAATCAGACACATAGACCAATGGAACAGAATCTAGAACACAGAAATAACCCCTCAAACGTATCATCCTAATGTTTGACAAGGGAGCCAAGCATACTCATTGGGAAAATAATAGTGTCTTCAATAAATGGTGTTAGGAAAACTGGATATCCATTTGCAAAAAAATGAAATTGGATCCCTTCCTTACACCATTGACAAAAATTAACTTAAAATAATTTAAATGCTCAAACATAAGACTTGAAACTTTAAAAGACCCAGAAGAAAACCTAGGGAAAAATCTCCTTGACATAAGCTTGGCTATATTTTTTTAAATGACACCAAAAGCACAAGGAAGAAAAGCAAAATCAAGTGGGACATCAAACTGAAAATCTTCTGCACAGCAAAGAAAACTTTCAAAAAATTGAAAAGGCAATATATGGAATGAGAGAAAATATTTGCAAACCATTTATCTGTTAAGGGGTCAATATCCAACATATATAAGGGATACATTCAGCTCAACAGCTAAAAACCAAACAATCTAATTAAATACTGGACAGAAACAATGAATACGTATTTTCCCAAAGAAGATAAACAAATGGCCAACAGTACATAAAAAGATGTTCAACGTCACTAATCACCAGGGAAATGCAAATCAAAAGGATAATGTGGTATTACCTCACACCTGTTAGATGGCTATTATAAAAAATCAAGAGATAATAAGTTTGGGTAAGGATGTTGAGCAAAGTGTACCCTTCTGTCCTGTTTGTGGGAAACACTATAGAGGTTCCTCAAAATATTAAAAAATAGAACTACCATATGATCCAGCAATTCTACTGGGTATGTATCTAAAGAAAGTGAAATCAGGTTCTTGAAGGATCTGCACTCCCATTATTCACAATAGCCAAGATATGGAAACATCCTAAGTGCCATCTATGGATAAATGGATATACATGTTATATGTATACAGTGGGATAATATTCACCCACAAGAACAGAGGAAATACTAACATTTGTGACAACATGGATGGATCTTGAGAATACTGAAATATTTCAGGCAGAATAAAAAACAAATACTGTATGATTTTCCTTTTCTGTGGAATCTAAAAAAGCTGAATTCACAGAAACTTAGAGTAGAATGGTGGTTGCCAGGGACTGGGATATGGGGAAATGGGAAGATGTTGGCCAAAGGGTACAAATTTCCCATCATAAGATGAAAAAGTTCTGGGGGTGCAATGCGCAACATGGTGACGATAGTTAACAACACTATATTATATACTCGAAAGTTTCTAAGAGAGTAGATCTTAAATGTTTTTACCACACACAAATAAAGGTAATTATATGAGATGATGGAGGTGTAACTAATCTTACTGTGGTAATCATTGTGCAATATATAAGTGTTTCACATCAAAAGATCATACACCTTAACTTACACAATGTTACATGTCAGTTACATCTCAATAAAGCTGAAAAAAAAAGCAATATACTTAATATATCAAACAGTTGAAGGGAAGGTAATCACTTTTCACATGTATAAGATAAAATAATACAAAAGACATCCTTGATCTAAATTTGACCAAGTTCCTTAAAAAAGGTTTTGTCAAGGAATATATTTTTATTACTTTTTAAAATTTGGCCATGCTGCACAGCATGTGGGATCTTAGTTCCCCGACCAGGGATAGAACCTGCACCTCCTGCACTGGAAGCACAGAGTCTTAACCACTGGACTGCCAGGGGCATCCAAGGAATGTTTTTTTAAAACATGACAGAAAATTTAAATTATAATTTCCTCTTTAGTTCACTAAAAAGAGACTATTCTTCACTAATATTTAAAACATCAGTCCAGTATTGGAAAGGCAATTTTGACATCACTTTACATTAAGAAAACCTTCTTTTTTTTGTTGTTAAATAATTTAAACAGTGAGCTGAGCTTTTGGTTTTGCTTGTAATTAGGACAGGAAGTCATGATCAGTGACCTGAAAATCAAATTATGATCTAAGGATGGTTAACTTACTTTAACTCCAATAAAATGGAAGAAAATATTCCTGAAATAGGAAGAATGCTTTCTGGTGTGACAGTAAGGCTTTAGATGAGAAGGAGGTTTATCTTCTACACTGTTCTATCAGTTTGTATCCACAGACAAATTTAGTGGAAGCAGAGTTCATTATCCCCTCTGAGTATAATAATTCAGGTATGAGCAGTGCTGCTGGCCCTAGGCAGAATACACGAGTGAAATTTTGTCTTCCTTGTTCCTCAGCACCTTGTTCAGCACTCCCATCAATAATCCATCAGTGCATTCACATTTCTTGTCTCTCTCCACCCTCCCCACCCTGCCCTTCTCTCTTCCTTAGTCCATCCCCTATGTTCTGTTAAAAAATGAAATCGTTGTAAGACTATCACACATTTGTTTCATCTGGATAATGCAGGGTTACCTGAAGTTTTAAGACTGACTTTACCATTTCATTCATTCCTAAAAGCCTTGGAAATTGATACTTCTTTCCCTTCCTCCTTATCTTGGTAACCATTTTTCTGTTTCAAAGTGTTTCTGTGTTCTCAAGATTTGTTGCAGATGTGACTCAAAAAATATTATAATCATTCTAGAATTTTTTCAAAAGTTGTATTATTTACACTTTTATCTCTTCTATATAATGGAGTATATTATAAATACAATTCCAGGTCTTATAGTAACCAATTCATAAATATATAATCTAATGTAAGTAATTTATCTTATGTAGGTAATCTAATCTAATGTAACTAATCTATCTTAATGAGTCACTGATCTATTTCATATAAAAGAATAAGTTCTTATGGAAAAATATAGAGTGCATTGGTCTTCCGTTAATGGCAACTCATCTACTGAAAACATCTATAAAAACTGAGTGTGTGTGTCTGTGTGTGTGTGTGTGTGTGTGTGTGTGTGTGTGTAATTGTCTGAAGACACTGGAAAGCTAACAAGGCAGTGAAAAATTATAGGGCTCAGATATAAGAGAATGATGTGTAGAAATGTAGCTCAGCATTTGAGACTACATTGCACCTAAGGTATCTGTGCATTGCAGAAAAACATCTGTGAACCCGAGAATGGGAGGAATATTAACTGTCTTGGATGTCTAATAGGACAAAAAGTTGAGTTGAAGGCTATTCATAGAGAAAGTACCATAGGGATTCCCAAGCATTTTGGGAAGGGACCCTGAATGAATACATTTTAGGATTAAAGAAGAGATACATATAGAAATACTTTCAAGGACTGAAGCAAGGCTTTGCATTACCTTATTCCCTAAGATCAGATTTATGTGATCCAAATTATGAGTTTTTCTAACCATATGCCAAAAGCAAGTATAAATCTTCTCTTAAGGAAGATAACTTTATATTTAACCTCCAGGCTTTTTTTCCCCAACATTGTAATAATACAGTGTTCAACACTCAAACAAAAATCATCAGGCACCTAAGGATAAGAGATGAGATCAAAATCCAAGATAACAACAGAAAACACAAATTATCAGTATCTTGAGGTAAAGGATTATCACACAGAAACTTAAAAATGACTATGCTGAATATGTTAACAAAAATAAAATGAAGTATTAAAAGCTTTGTTATAGAATAGGGAACAAAAAAAAATAAAATTCTAGAACAGAAAAGTATAATATTAAAAAGAATTCAAGGGGCTTAATAGTTGTTAGACAACGATGAAGAAGGCATTGGAAGATAGATCATAAAAAATATTGGAAATGAAGCACACAGAGACAAAATGTGAAAAAGAATACATTAAGGGCATAAGAGGCAAGGGGATATTTAGTTTTAAAAGTCTGCCATACATCTAATTGAAATTTTAAAATATAACCTAGAATATGAAAGAAAGAGAAAGAGTGGGAGAGAGAGACAGAGAAGGGGGAGAAGGGAGGAGAGGAGAAGAGAGGAGAAAAGAAGATGGAAGGAAAGGGAAGAGAACAAACCATAAACAATATTTGAAGAGATAAGGGCTAAGAATTTTTTCAGGAGGATGAACGATATCAAGCTACAGATTCAAGAAGTTCTATGAATCTGAAATGTGTTAAACAGAGTGCGTTGGTACCTGGGAGATAAGAAGAGGAGTGGATGATTTATTACACAAATTATTTATAAAGTCCGTAAGTCAAATTAGTATTCATATAATAAGGAAGACTCAAAAAGGGGTCTGGGCAAAAATAAAAACTGTAATAAACTTCAGTAGAGCACTTACTATGTTATCTAATCTAACTAAACAGTATTACAGATACATACTATTGTTTCTTCTAATTTACAAATAGAAAATTAACATTGAGAAATATTGGTGCAAGGTCTCATAGAGAATAATAGGTGCTACTGGAATTGCACTTCATTTTTTTTTATATAAGAACACCAACTCTTGTCTATTCTGTTCCACAGTCCTGTTGACATAGAAATTTCTTTTCAGCCAAACAAAATATGATGTTTGAGGTTTATCATTCACAAATACTATTATATATTTACATAAGCACTGTAGTTCCTTTCTTATATTCACTTACATATTCTTTAACTCACCATTTATTTATTTAGTACTTTCAATGAGCTCTACACTTTCATAGGCATTTAAGTTATATCAGTGTCGACAACTGTAAAGGGCCTATGATTTTCCCTCCTTGTAAGCTAACAATTTAGCCTGCCATGATTTCAAGGACATTGACAATAAAAAAAAAAAGACTACTAGGTCAAAGACAAAGGGATTTATTACACACAGCACAGCAGGGAATATGAACTTTGTGTTAATGCTAGCTCCCCTTGCCCCTTAATCCATTCAAAGTGTTGGAGAGTGGCTCCAGAGGATTCTATGTACACAATGAGTTTGCATCACTCCTGAGGAAGCCCAAGCTTTAGTAAACCTCAATCTTTTATAAGGGGATGCAAGCAAACATGCCCAACTTTTGTCCTGGAGAGAGATATTATATTTATTATACTGGGAAGCAAAAACTTTCCCTCTCTTTTTAACGGAGATACTATAAATGATTTATTCCAACAGTGTTTGCTCTACAAAAACTCCTTCAAAGGATAAATCAGATCAAAATGCTGTAGTGTCTCTAATTAAAAGAATTGTAGGAATGAAAATGACTCAAGGAGAAGAGTCTCAATAATCAATGAGCAGGCACACAAAAATTCCTTCTGTTGAAGTTTACATTATAAGATAGAAACAATAAATATAGTAAATAAAATAGGGTTTTAGTAGATTAAAGGTGATCCATGCTATGTGAGTAAAAGAGGAGTATATAAAGGAAAGTAGATTGGGGAGTGCAATACATATTTGAGTAGAGCAAAGTAAGCCTAGATGACAATGTACAAGGATCAAAGAATTAAAGCCTTGAAGGAAAAAATTTCCCTCAATATTGCATTTTTCACTTAATTTCATCTTAATTTGATTGTTCTTGGGAATAATGAGTACATTTAAAATAAAACATATTCCTAAATTTGTTTACTGCACATCAAGCCCTCACATGAGAACGGTAAGAAGAATGTACAGGAGGAAAACTTTCCTTAACCAGTAGTTTTGTATATGGTGTTTATTAGAGATAGGTGTATGTACATATATTTGGGGTTCTGTTAATGGTTATATTCAAATCCCAAAAATGTTACTCTGGTAAAGAAATTCTGAATTCCCAAAGTACACTGGCATATTACCTTGTAAATGATAAACCGGTTTTCTCAAGAGAGGCAGACAAACAAAACCTTATCTCAAATCCTCAGAGGTTCAAGTCGACTTTGCAAGTCAATGGCCATGAGGTGAAAGTGTTTCCAGACTTGGTAATATACATTTTCCTTGCTTTTGATATTGTTTCTGGTCATTATTCATGGTTCTCTCTCAACTCACAGTTAATTCATCAAAACTGACTTGCATCCTCTGGCACAAAATGGGGACATTTGGGTCTACTTATGGCTGCAGGATAGGTTATATTCTGTCTATTTTGAGGGAACAAGAAAGTTATGATTTGGATATTGTAAAATCCTGCAACCCCTTGGGGAAAATATACTTCACATAAGGCATGGTGATAAATAGGTACAACAAAATATTTTTACACAGATCCACCAAAACAAGTTAAGAGATATAATAACATTATAGAAAATATATATCACCACATAACTGGATATTATATATACAGCTTATATAAATATCTGAATTAGGTTTTAGGACTTAGTGAAAATTAATGTACTACATATAAATAATGTACTACATATACTTACTAAAGTAAGTTCCCTGCTGACTCAGCACTTGGAAAATTACTTGCTTGACAGAGAGTGTAAGAAATATAGTACTGGGTATAGAAATGATAACTTTTCATCACCTATTTTAAGATATAAAGTTATATTTATGGCCAGAAGTTTTATAAACTCTGCAGATTTTGCAGCTGCTAACCCAAAAATGATTGCCTAAGGTACAACAATTTTGAAGTGTAAATTAGGTTTTCAATGTTGTCAAAAGTTGTATTAGTGCCTTCTTACACACATGGACAAATTAATTTGCATTCTCGGAAAAATGCATCCACTACTTGTCACATATAAACACAGTTTCTATCTTCACATGATGACAAGAAGGATATAATAGTGGATATTATTTCTTACGTAAAACCATATAAAATAAATGCACACTTCAACTTGTTTAATTTAACTATTTTATTTTCTCTCAGCAGTTTCATCACATTGTATCAGACTAGAATTTTGGCATTTAGGAGCTAGTTTTGGAAAATTGAATTAACTTACATTTTAAAAAAATAAATTTTTCAAATTTTTGTTTTTATTTTTGTAATATTATATCACGTCTCAAAAAATTTCAATCCATTGAAATATAGTCATATGTGTGTGTATATATATATATATATATATATACTACATGAATATATATATATATATATATACTACATGAATGTATTTTAAAGTTTGACTAACTACTGAATTGAGGTCCTGAAATTTTCTGACACCATAATCTGAGTAAAATATAAGAAAAGGGAAGCTTACCAAGAACTGTACAATAACTAGTCTAAGAATGCAATCCTTGAGAGAAAGGGAACTCATTAAGATAAACCTCATGATCATTCTTGCTTTCTTTCTGCAGAATATTTCCTAATGGCTATAGAAAGCTGGAGTCCAAGTAGAGTCTGGTAGTCCTGCTGAGTTGAAGAATCAGAGATCAGAGTTTGTAGATACTAAAGAGACTGGAATTCCTGGAGCATAGAACTGGAAAGTGAGGGTTCCCTCTCTGACTCCTTTGTTGGTCTCAGTTTGCATACACAAAATAAGACTATACAAGGCTTACCAGAAAGTAGTTGCTAAGGGGTTAAAAACGCAACAAAGATATTATAGGGCAAATTTGGAACAGTGGAGATCTGCCTTAAGATGGAGAGAATTCCTTAACACTAGGAACAGCTGAGAGAAAGCCTTACCTTTAGGAATAGGATGTTATCAGGAATATGGGCTACTCTAGACCCACCCTAACAAATCTTGAAGTGAAGAAACGCCTCAAGTGATCTAAGAAAAGAACAAGTTTGGAGTTTGAATCCTGAGTAATTAGAGTGACTCAGATTAGACATGTGTTTATCCAGACAAATGGTAAAACTAATATTATACAATATAAAGGTGATAAAAGAAATTTTCATATACTGAGGTATGGAGAAGTCGTTCTGGCTTATATATGAGTTACAAATCGAATTTTATGCTAAATAAAACAACATATATTGCACATATGGTTTAATTATTAAGGAAGAGTATGCATTAACCAGAAATAATGTCCATGTTAAAAATTAAATGCCTCCCTTCCTGGGATGCCAATCCTGGTACTCATTTGATGATAAAACTCCCTTCCCAGGTGCAGAGGCCATACTGACTTGTTGTGTGTGTTCTGATCTCTCTTTTTTTTTTGGAAACTTTTAAGGAATGTATTCCTGACTTGCTTGATGTTCTCTGTTCTGAGAAAATATAAAACTGTGCTGAAAACCAATGCTTCTCCAGAGAAGTTCCCCATAGTTACCTAAAAGGCAGTCTTCCAGGCTATCATCTTCAGTTTGGCTCAAATAAAACTTTTTTCTATTCATATTATAGAATATTTATTGACTACTTTTTTCGACAAAGGTAATCAACAATTTATTGAACTAATAGTACAAAAATCAGAAATATAAGGAGGAAGAGAATGGATAGATTATCTCTAAATCATAATTAATGTCTGGTACACATAAAATTTATTAGATATGGAAGGAATGAAAAAATGCAACCCATAATCAAGAGAAGCTCACTAATAGGAAGAAAAACAACCCCATAAAAAGTAGAAATATAAGGATGTGCATTCACTCCCTCTTGAGAGATCACTGGAATCACAACTAACTGCTGAATAATCATCAACAGGAAGACACTGGAACTCACCAAAAAGGATACCCCACATCCAAAGACAAAGGAGAAGATGCAATGAGATGGTAGGAGGTGTGCAATCACAATAAAATCAAATCTCATAACTGCTTGATGGGTGACTCACAAACTGGAGAACACTTATACCACAGAAGTCCACCCACTGGAGTGAAGGTTCTGAGCCCCACATCAGGCTTCCCAGTCCGGGGGTCTGGTGATGGGAGGAGGAATTCCCAGAGGATCAGACTTTGAAGACTAGTGGGATTTAATTGTAGAACTTAAACAGGACTGGGGGAAAGAGAGGCTCCACTCTTGGAGGGCACACAAAGTAGTGTGCACATCAGGACCCAGGGGAAGGAGCAGTGACCCCATAGAAGACTGAACCAGACCTACCTGCTAGTGTTGGAGGGTCTCCTGCAGAGGTAGGGGGTGGCTGTGCCTCACCATGGGGACAAGGACAGTGGCAGCAGAAGTTCTGGGAAGAACTCCTTGGTGTACTGGAGGCTACAGTGCTGGGTCAGCTCAGGTCAAGTAACCAACCAGGGGTGGGGGGAACACACCCCCACCCATCAGCAGAAAAGTGGATTAAAGTTTTACAGAGCTCTGCCTACCAGAGTAACACCCAGCTCTACCCACCACCAGTCCCTCCCATCAGGAAGCTTGCACAGCTTCTTAGATAGCCTCATCCACCAGAGGGCACACAGCAGAACCAAGAAGAACTACAACCCTGCAGCCTGTGGAATGAAAACCACATTAACAAAAAGATAGACAAAATGAAAAGGCAGAGGATATGTCCCAGATGAAGGAACAAGATAAAAGCCTAGAAAAACAACTAAATGAAGTGGAGATAGGCAACTTTCCAGAAAAGGAATTCAGAAGAATGACAGTGAAGATGATCCAGGACCATGGAAAAAGAATGGAGTCAAAGATGGAGAAGATGCAAGAAATGTTTAACAAAGACCTAGAAGAATTAAAGAACAAACACCTAGAAGAATTAAAGGACAAACAAACAGAGATGAACAATACAATAACTGAAATGAAAAATACATTAAAAGGAATCAATAGCAGAATAACTGAGGCAGAGAACGGATAAGTGACCTGGAAGACAGAATGGTGGAATTCACTGCCATGGAACAGAATAAAGAAAAAAGAATGAAAAGAAATGAAGACAGCCTTAGAGACCTCTGGGACAACATTAAAAGAACCATCATTCCCATTATAGGAGTCTCAGAAGGAGAGGAGAGAGAGAAAGGGCCCAAGAAAATATTTGAAGAGATTATAGCTGAAAACTTCCCCAACAAGGGAAAGGAACTAATCACCCAAGTCCAGAAAGTGCAGGTGTCACAGGCAGGATAAACCTAAAGACAAACATGCAGAGACACATAGTAATCAAATTGACAACGATTAAAGGCAAAGAAAAATTATTAAAAACAACAAGGGAAAAATGACAAATAACATACAAGGGAACTCCCAAAAAGTTAAGAGCTGATTTCTCAGCAGATACTCTACAAGCCAGAAGGGAGTGGCACGATATATTTAAAGTCATGAAGGGAAAGAACCTACAACCAAGATTACTCTACACAGCAAGGATCCCATTCAGATTCAATGGAGAAATCAAAAGCTTTACAGCAAGCAAAAGCTAAGAGAATTCAGCACAACCAAACCAGCTTTACAACAAATGCTAAAGGAACTTGTCTAAGTGGGAAATACAGAGAGGAAAAGGATCTACAAAACAAACCCCAAACAAGAAAATGGTAATAGCAACAAACATATCAATAATTACCTTAAAAGTGAATAGATTAAATGCTCTAACCAAAAGACACAGGCTCACTGAGTGGATACAAAAACAAGACCTATATATATGCTGTCTACAAGAGACCCACTTCAGACCTAGCGACACACATACAGACTGAAAGTGAGGGGATGGAAAAAGATATTCCATGCAAATGGAAATCAAAAGAAAGCTGGAGTAGCAATACTCATATCAGGTAAAATAGACTTTATTTTTTAATTTTATTTTTTAAATAGACTTTAAAATAAAGAGTGTCACAAGAGACAAGGAAGGACACTACATAATGATTAAGGGATCAATCCAAGGAGAAAATATAACGATTATATATGCACCCAACATAGAAGCAGCTCAATACATAAGGCAAATGCTAACAGCTATAAAAGAGGAAATCAACATTAACACAATAATAGTGGAGAATTTAACACCTCACTTCCACCAATGGACAAATCATCCAGACAGAAAATTAATAAGGAAACACAAGCTTTAAATGCCACAATAGACCAGAGATATTAATTAAAAATTTTAGGAGATTCCATCCGAAAACAGCAGATTATAATTTCTTCTCAAATGCACACGGAACTTTCTCCAGGAGAGGTCACATCTTTGGTCACAAATCAAGCCTCAGTAAATTTAAGAAAATTGAAATCATATCAAGCATCTTTTCTGACTACAATGGAATGAGATAAGGAATAAATTACAGGGGAAAAAAATTAAAAAAGCACAAACTCATGGGGGCTAAACAATACGTTATTAAATAACCAAGATATCACTGAAGAAAACAAAGAGGAAATCAAAAATTACCTAGAGACAAAGGACAACAAAAACACAATGATCTAAAACCATGAGATGCATCAAAAGGAGTCCTAAGAGGGAGGATTATAGCAATTAAATCCTACCTCAAGAAACAAGAAAAATCTCAAATAAACAATCTAACCTTACACCTAAAGGAACTAGAGAAAGAAGAACAAACAAAACCCAAACTTAGTAGAAGGAAATAAATCATAAAGATCAGAGCAGAAATGAAATAGAAACAAAGAAAACAATAGCAAAGATCAATGCAACTAAAAGCTGGTTCTTTGAGAAGATAAACAAAATTGATAAATCTTTAGCCAGACTCATCAAGAAAAAGAGGGAGAGGATGCAAAACAATAAAATTAGAAATGCATAAAGAGAAGTTACAGTGGACACTGCAGAAATACAAAGCATCATAAGAGACTACTAAAAGCAACTCCATGCCAATTAAATGGACAACCTGGAAGAAATGGGCAAATTTTTAGAAAGTTATAACCTTCCAAGACTGAACCAGGAAGAAATAGAAAACATGAAGAGACCAATCACAAGTAATGAAATTGAAACTGTGATTAAAAATCTTCCAAAAAAACAAAAGTCTAGGACCAGATGACTTTGCATGCAAATTCTATCAAACATTTATTGAAGAGCTAACACCCATCCTTCTCAAACTCTTCCAAAAATTTGCAGAGGAAGGAACACTCTCAAAGTCATCCTATGAGGCCACCATCACCCTGATAACATAACCAGACAAAGATAAGACCAAAAAAGAAAATCATAGACCAATGTTACTGATCAATATAGATGCAAAAATCCTCAACATAATACTAGCAAACAGAATCCAACAGCACATTAAAAGGATCATACACAAAGATCAATTAGGATTTATCCCAAAAATGAAAGGATTCTTCAATATATGCAAATCAATCAGCGTGATACACCATATTAACAAACTGAAGAATAAAATCCATATGATCATCTCAATAGATGCAGAAAAAGCTTTTGACAAAATTCAACACTCATTTATGTTAAAAACCTTCCAGAAAGTAGGCATAGAGGGAACCTACCTTAACATAATAAAGGCCATATATGACAAACCCAGAGAAAACATCATTCTCAATGGTGAAAAACTGAAAGCATTTCCTCTAAGATCAGGAACAAGACAAGGATGTTCACTCTTGCCACTATTATTCAACATAGTTTTGGAAGCACTAGCCATGGCAACCAGAGAAGAAAATGAAATAAAAGAAATACAAACTGGAAAAGAAGAAGTAAACATGTCACTGTTTGCAGATGACATGATACTATACATAGAGAATCCTAAAGATGCCACCAGAAAACTACTAGACTAATCAATGAATTTGGTAAAATTGTAGGATACAAATTTAATGCACAGAAATCTCTTGCATTCCTGTACACTAATAATGAAAGATCAGAAAGAGAAATTAAGGAAACAGTGCCATTCAGCACTGCAACAAAAAGAATAAAATACCTAGGAATAAACTTGCCTAAGAAGTAAAAGGCCTGTACTCAAAAAACTATAAGACACTGATGAAAGAAATTACAGATGGTACAACAGATTGAGAGATATACATGTCCTTGGATTGGAAGAATCAACATTGTGAAAATGACTCTACTATCCAAAGCAATCTACAGATTCAATGCAATCCCTATCAAACTACCAATGGCATTTTTCACAGGACTATAACGGAAAATTTCACAATTTGTATGGAAACACAAAAGATACTGAATATCCAAAGCAATCTTGAGGAAAAAAAACAGAGCTGGAGGAATCAGAATCCCTGACTTCAGATTATACTACAAAGCTACAGTAATCAAGACAATATGGTACTGTCACAAAAAAACATAAATATAGATCAATGGAACAGGAGAGAATGCCCAGAGTTAAACCTATACACCTATGGTAACCTAATCTATGACAAAGGAGGCAAGTATATACAATGGAGAAAAGACAGCCTCTTCAATAAGTGGTGCTGGGAAAAGTGGACAGTTACATGTAAAATAATGAAATTAGAACACTCCCTAACACCATACACAAAACTAAATTCAAAATGGATTTAAATCCTAAATGTAAGACTGGACTCTATAAAACTCATAGAGGAAAACATAGAAAGAGCCCTCTTTGACATAAATCACAGCAAGATCTTTTTTTGACCCACCCCCTAGAATAATGGAAATAAAAACAAAAATAAACCAATGGGATCTAATGAAATGTAAGAGCTTTTGCACAGCAAAGGAAACTAGAAACTAGATGAAAGGACCACCCTTAGAATGGGAGAAAATATTTGCAAATGAATAAATAGACACAGGATTAATCTCATTAATCTCCAAAATATATAAACAGCTCCTGCAGCTCAATATTCAAAAAACAGACAACCCAATCCAAAAATGGGCAGACCTAAATAGACATTTTTCCAAAGAAGACATACAGATGGCCAAGAGGCACATGAAAAGCTGCTCAACATCAATAATTATTAGATAAATGCAAATCAAAACTACAATGAGGTATTACCTCACACTGGTTAGAATGGGCATCATCAGAATATCTACAAACAGCAAATGCTGGAAAGGTTGTGGAGGAAAGGGAACCCTCTTACACTGTTTTTGGGAATTTAAATTGATCCAGCCACTATGGAGAGCAGCATGGAAATTCCTTAAAAATCTAAAAATAAAAGTATCATATGATCCAGCAGTCCCACTACTGGGTATATACCCAGAGAAAACCATAATTCAAAAAGACACATGCACCCCTAATGTTCATTGCAGCACTATTTACAATAACCAGGACATGGAAGAAAAGTAAATGCCCATCAACAGAAGAATGGATAAAGAAGAAGTGGTACGTATATACAATGGAATATTACTAAGCCATAAAAAAGGAATGAAGTTGTGTCATTTGTAGAGATGTGGATGGACCTAAAGACTGTCATACAGAGTGAATAAAGTCAGAAAGAGAAAAACAAATATAGTATATTAACTCATTTATGTGGAATCTAGAAAAATTGTGCAGATGAACCAGTTTTCAAGGCAGAAATAGAAACACAGATGTAGAGAACCAACCTATGGACACCAAGCGGGGAAAGGTGGTGGTGGGATGAATTGGGAGATTGGGATTGACACATATACACTAATATGTATAAAGTAGATAACTAATAAGAACCTGCTGCTTAAAATACAATAAAATTCAAAAAGAAAAAGTAGAAATATTTTGAATTGTATATCAAAAAAGAAAATATATTTATATTTAAATAAGCATATGAAAATATGTTCAACATCATTAATTATGTAGGCAATACAAATTATAACCACAATTAATTACTACTTTACACTAAAATAAAAATACAATAATGCCAAGTATTGAGGAAGATGTAGTGCAATTGGAAAGCCTATACATTGCTCTGGGTAATGTAAGATGCTATAATGATTTGGAAAAGAGTTTTTTAGTTTCTTATAAAGTTAAACATACACATTATATTATTCAGCAATTCCACTCACTGGTAGATTACACTAAAGAGATCAGAACTGATACCGACAAAAAGGACTATGACCAGAAGTAGCAATCAGTGTTCAGAGAACAGATCCCCAGTACTTGGAAGATAGGTCCTTTTTGCTCACCCCTGCTCCCATAAGCTGTGTGCAAGCTGCTGCAGGAACAGGTGCACAGCTACCTGCTCTGTGGTGGGGGTGGTGGATGGGGTATGTGTAGCTGCTACTGTGCTAAAAGCTGAAATTGATTGCAATTAACCACAATTTACCTCCAAGATTTCCCCAGGAACATTTAAGCCTTCAATAGATTCCAGAGTTCCAAAATGGATACATCTGTCCCTGTAATTATGTCTAGTTGGAAGAACAGAGTCCTGGTGCTTCCTACTCTGCCTTCTTTTCAGCCCCATGTTCCCTATATTGGTTGCTTCTTGTATGTTAAAACATCCATGTGTTTCCGGAATAAACTTAACATGGGCGTGATGTATTATCCTTTTTAATTTATATTTTTTGAATTTGATTTGCTAATACTTTGTTTAGAAGCTTAATCTTTTTATGAGGAAATAAATTTATTTTTCTTTCTTGTAATGGCTTTAAGTTTTTGTTATAAGAGTCTCATGAAATGAGTTTTGAAGTATTCTCTCTTTTCCTTATTTTCTAGAATACCTTTTTAAAACTGATATTACTTTTTCTTTTAAAGTTTTAAGAATTTACTGATGAAGCTATCTTGGTCTGGAGATATCTTTTGCAGCAAGTATTTAATTAGAGATTCAATTGCTATAATAGATATTTAGATTTTTTAATTCTTCTTGTATCATTTTTGGGAGGCTGTGGTTTAGTAGTCTTTCAACAGTTTCATCTAAATTTAAATATTTGTTATTTCAAAGTTGTTTATAATACTCTCTTATTTTCTCTTCAATAGTTTTAGAATCTCTAGTGAAGTAACCATTTTTCCTCCTATTATTGTCTTCTATACCATTGTTTTCTGTGAATAAGGCTAGTGATTACAAATTTAATTAGTCTTTTCAAACAAATACCTTTTGGACTTGTTGATCTTCTCTATTACACATTTGTTTTCTGTGTCACTGATTTCTTTTCTTATCTTGATTAATTCCCTTTCCTCATAAAGTTTATGTGTTCAGTGGAATCTTCCTCCAGCTTCTGAGATCATTGATTTTCAGTCTTTATTCCTTTCTTTTGTATGGCTACAGATTTCTCTTTAAACATGATTCCAGTTGAAATACACACATTTTCTATTTAGATGTATATTGCCCAATTTCCAAATATTTGAGGACTTCCTTGTTATTATTTATTATAGAATTCTAAGTTTCACTCTATTTGGAGATCATAATCTGTATGATTTAATCAATCACAGATTGTTGAGGCTTACTATATGACCCAACTTGTGATCAGTTTGATAATATCTCAAAGACCATTTCAAAACAATATTTATCCTACAACTGTATGGCAGAGCTTTCTATAATTAAATTTGTTAATTATATTTAAATCACTTATATGATTAAAAAAAATTTTGTCTGCTTGAGCTATCCATAATTGAAATAGATATGCTAAAATCACTCACTCAGTGATTTTTCTAATACTCTTTTCTTGTTGTTAACTTTTGTTTTGTAGTTTATCATATTATTATATATTAATTATAATTTTATAGTTATTTTTTGTTTAAAAGCTGTGTTATATAGGTACACATAATTAAGAAGTTTTCCAATCTGCCCATTGCATTAACACTGTGATCATTATAAAATACACCCTCTCTTTATTTCTTGTAATATTTATTAACTTAAAATATACTTTGTGTTAATATTGTCATAAGGCATTTTTGGGGCTTAACATTAGTGTGGCATTTTTTTTTTCATCCTTTTGCTTTCAATCTTTGTTTGTTCTTATATTTAACATATGCCTTTAATGTATTTAATGTATGCCTTTAATGTATTTAATGTATTTATATAAGAGGCATACATTAATATTTATCAATATCTAATATCTATACCCCTTGGACTTGAAAGAGATATTCTATAAAAATGAATTTAACTACATTTTAAAATAAAGTCGAATCATATCTCATCATTAGTCATGAGAGAAACAGACCCTATCATTTTTGGAATCCTCAAAGTGTTGTGTTTATTATAAGATTTGTAAAATTATACATGAAAAGAACAATACATATCTTTCTAGGTGCATTCATAGGTAGGATAAATTAGGGTTTCATTTAAAATTATTAATTAGAGAGTAAAAAAAAGTGGGCATGTTTAAATGTTACATATGATTTTGAAATGAATATTTTAAACAATACATGTTTCCATGCAGAGGTAACTTATGTTGAATCTTGATTTCAAAGGCTGATTTGTATTCAAAGAACATGTTATTCATAGCAATAATTTTAAATTATACTCCAGAAAAAATCTTGCTTTAGTTACAAAACAAATTATACTAGTTGCTGAGAGAATGATAGAGCATTTCAAGGAACATAATCTATAGAATTAGATAAATTATTTAAGGTTAGTTTCTAATTAGGCTTAATAACATCAATGATTGACAATTCCCCAAACTCACAGCAAAAGTGCTTTATTCTTTTCAAAGGATTTTCTTTTTATTTCCTTATTAAATGCTCATATGAACTCTCCAAGGTAACTTGGGAAAATGTTACCCTCATTTATTGGATGAGAAAACTGAATCTTGGAGATGTCTGCAGACAGTTTGTTAATCATATGAGTACAGTCATTACAGGATTACAATGAAATTAATGTTGTGTTGTGGTCTCAGTGCCTACGTCATAGTCTGTGAGACATCATAACATTTCACTGTATGCACCCTTTTTTCTGGGTCCATGTAGCATAAAATAATTTATGAAATCAAGTTTACAACTGTACCATAACTAAATATAAACAAAAGAAACAAAGAAATAAGAAGAAAACAAAACAACAAAAATATAACTATTATGACTATGCATTGAGAGAATTGCCATAAGGAGAAAATCTGTCAGTAGTTAAAAGAAACAAAAAGTGTGCTCTGAATTGAAACAACAAGCATTTCTCTGGCCAACAGGTTAAAATAAATAAATAAAAGAAAGAGAGAAAGAAAAAACAACAAAAAAAGGAAAGCAAGAAATTAAGAAAGCAATAACACAAGAAGAAAGAAAGTAAGAAAGCAAGAAAGAAAGCAAGAAATCAAGAGAGATACTTCCAAAAAGGAAAAAAATGATGGCATTATCCAGTGAATAAAATCACTACCCATTTTTCCCTTTGAAATCAGATGCAGAGCACATAAAACAGTCATCATGCAGCCAGGCAACTAGGCACTGCCAATATTAAAGTGTGTAGAAAACTGTCACTTAGATACAGCTGGAAAGTACCTGGAGAGATGAGCACTGAGGAAGTCTTAATGGAGAAATACTGCTCATCTTTTAGAATCAGCATCATCCTCTTCTTCATCATGGCTAATATTTTGATGTTCTAGGTTTAATGCCAAGTGCTTGAAAACATTGTCTTCTTTGTTCTTCAGTACAGTTCCACGAAGTAATTTGAATTTTTGCTTTTCATACTAAAGATGAGAAAGCTGAGGATTAGAGAGGTTGAGTGATTTGCCTAAGGTAGTATTGCTAAAATGATTACAATACGAGTCCTCTCTCTCAGATAAAAATGTCATACATCTAAGCTTCAAAACAAACTTTCTCTCATAATCTAGATCTCAAACACTCAGGAGTTCAAAAATATGATGGCATCTTCACTTAACAGCAACTAGATCAAGTTATCCCAGAAAGGCAGTTCATCTTTATATGATATCTCATATGGATCACATTGGAATTGCCCTCAGGATAATGACATCCCACTGTGAGATGACGATTATGGATTTTACCCTAAATTTATCAAATTCAATAATTGGGTCATATTTATTGATTTTTGTTATAGACTGTTTATGCCCCTCCCCCAAGATTCATATGTTGAAATCCTAATCCCCAATGTGGTAGCAATAGGAGGTGGGACCTTTCTGTAGGGGGATTATGGCATAAGGGTGAAACCCTCATGAATGAGATTAATACATTTTTTTTAAATGTACTGGTTTTATTTGATGTTGAAGGCACACACAGAGAAAACATTTTACAAAGTATTCCAATTCATGGTCTCTGCTTCTGGCTTGACAAAAGATTCTGTTCATTTCTTGTGCCTCTACTTCCTGGCTGATGTTCTTGTCTTCTGTTAGATTTGAATGTGACTCAATTTAGGAGTAATATATCATGAAACCCATCTGGGACTTGGATTTACTAGGGCTTCTTTGCTCTTTTCAACTGCAAAATTGGAACCAGATCCTCAAACTCTGAGATTAGTACATTTTTAAAGGAGATCTCGGAGAACTTTCTTAACTTTTGTGTCATGTGAGGACACTGGGAGAAGATGACTGTTTATGAACCAGAAAACGAGCTATCACCAGACAGTAAATCTACCAGCATCTTGATCTTGGACTTCCCAGCCTCCAGAACCATGAGAAATAAATATTGGTTGTTGATATGACACACAGTCTATGCTATTTTGTTACAGCAGCCAGAATAGACTAAGGCTAAATGGACTTTTCTACTATTTTAAGTGAGGAATTTAGAACACTTTTTACTTGTCTATCTACTCCTGAATCTTAATTTAAAACCTTCAAAATTATGAACATTCATTATGACCAAGTTATTCTCACATTCTATATCTTATAATTCTTGATGTTTTTATTAGATCTGTAACTGCATTAATAGCAATTATCCAGGATTAATCCTGTGTTTTATTATTACTACCAATGCTATATATTTTTTCCTGTTATAAGATTTTATATTTCTGTTAACTAGAAGTAAAATTCAAGCATATGTTTTCAGTATTTCAATATTTTAGTATTTTAAATATATATTTATTTGTAAAGAAAATTTTACAGCTAATATATGCTTGAGCTCTATAATTATCTGAGCAGTTTCCCTAAACTTTTTCAATAGATAGATACCTAGATATCTTTTCATCTTTGGATTTGTCAACATAGCTGTTGTTATTTTTACATCTAAGTCTATTCACTCATTGATTGTGTGACCTTATTTCAGAGAAGTCATGTATTTTCATATCCTAGTTTGAATGCTAAATCACTTTATAATGTCATTTTAATGTAACTTTTGAACTATATAAGGTTTTGAATCCACATAAGGTGCTAGTGATAGAAGGGTGAAGAAGCCTTAAATCCTGCTCTCAAGGAAAAAGCAGTAATCAAAGACAAGGTACACAGTCCAGACAGGTAAATTGCCCTTTATTTATTATTTTTCTTCTTTTTTATTTTTCTCTATAGCTCCTCTCCCCCCACAACACCAAGACTCTAATTTTTTTTTTTTTTTTTTTTGCTGTACGCGGGCCTCTCACTGTTGTGGCCTCTCCCGTTGTGGAGCACAGGCTCCAGACGTGCAGGCTCAGCGGCCATGGCTCACGGGCCCAGCCGCTCCATGGCATGTGGGATCTTGCCAGACCGGGGCACGAACCCATGTCCCCTGCATCGGCAGGCAGACTCCCAACCACTGCGTCACCAGGGAAGCCCCCAAGACTCTATTTTTTTTGAAATATGTTTTCACAGGGACTGTGATGGTGAATGTGTTAAGTTGGTTGGGCCACTCGGTGCCCAGATATTTGGTCAAATATTATTCTGGCTGTGTCTATGAGCATGTTCTTGAATGAGAATAACATTTAAATTGGTAGACTGAATAAAGCAGATTGCCTCTCTAACATGGGTGGGCCTCATCAATCAGTTGAAGTCCAACATAAAATAAAAGGCTGACCCACAGTAAGAGAAAATTCCACTTATTTTCCATGCTTTCGAGCTGGGACATAGGCTTTTTACTGCTTTTAGATTCAAACTGAAATGCCTGCTCTTGATGGTCATGAACCTGCTGGTCTTAAACTACACAAAGAAGGAGGCAAAGAAGGAGGGAGTTAAGAGGGACTCAGGTGACTGGCATCAACAAATGCAAATACCTTTGGGGCAAAAACTTGTGGAATCTGCAGGCTGTCCAAGGCAGACGTACTGGCCGTTAGATTCTCCAGTGGCAAAATTTGCTGGGTTGGCTTCAGAGTAGGTCACTGTGGACCACGATCACTCCCACTGTGTGGTTGCTATTGATAGCACTAATTTTTTCCCTTATTCCTAGTCATCTCTATAGGTCTCAGCTTTGCTGGTCTGGGTGGTGTGAAACCAAAGCAGAACCTTCTTTTGGATCCCCAGAAGGCTGGGGAATCTTGTTGCTCACCAAACTTTTCTTTTCCTGGAGAGGAGAACTCTTTCTAGCTGGGAGGTTCCCTTTTGGCGTGGCAAAGCCAGCTTGGGGGGTGGGATGATTACAAGCAAAATGAAGCTGTCTTCCTTCTCTCCTTGTGTGGTTATTCTTAGGATTTTGTTGCACTGTGTTACTAAAGTTTCTTAAGTGGAATCTGGAGCTATCCCAGAGCTGTTTTTGTTTATGGATACACGTCTAATTGTTGATTTTTGTGATGGGGTGGAGGCAGGGGTCTCCTATGTCATCATTTTGGTGACATAAATCCATAAATCTCATACACACATACACACACACATGCACACACACACACACACACACTCTTTCTCTCTATTGGCTCTGTTTCAATGAAAAACAATGACAAATACAAGTGCTATGTTTTTATTTAGTTTTTTTTTTTTTTGGTACACAGGCTTCTCACTGCTGTGGCCTCTCCCATTGCAGAGTGCAGGCTCTGGATGCGCAGGCTCAGCGGCCATGGCTCACGGGCACAGCTGCTCTGTGGCATTTGAGATCCTCCCAGGCCGGGACACAAACCCACATCCCCTGCATCAGCAGGCGGACTCTCAACCACTGTGCCATCAGGGAAGCCCTGTTTTTATTTAGTTTTGTTTTTATTTTTCTTTTTTACATTAGATAAAAGGAGAAAATTCTCAGCCCTTGAGATTGTGGCTTGTCATTAGCAGCACTCACTATCGACTTAGGTATGTGAGATCAAATACGATTCCTGGTCATATAAACCTGAAGTTTATATGGTACCTATTATAATTATATTTTATAGGAAGATAAGTTGACATTCAGAATATGACTTGATAGCTGATGTAGGTCTACCTAGAGATTCAAAATGGGCTGATCATGAGGGGTGCACATGTTGTTATTCCTATGACAGTTATATTTCTCATAGTGAATTAATCATTTGTCATTCTGAATTCATAAGTATCTTAAGAGGTTTTTTAATGTGTGTATACCTCTGAGATATTAATGTCCTCTTAGTGTGCTGATAAAAACAATGTGCTGAGCCAGCAAAACAAAGGGCCATATCTGAAGCTTAATAAATTCATCAAGATAGTGAATTTAACCCCCAGAGACCTCTTGGCAGAATTACTGTGTGCATTCTGCAGGCAGATGATGCAGAGGAATCAACATTCCTTTTCCTCTAAACATGGGAATGAAGCATTTATTTTTCTTTTGAAATTTATACAAAGAATATAGAATACAAAGGAAAAGAGGAAATCAAAGAAAACATGTGTTTCAATAGTATAAGTAATTTCATTTATAATTTGTTTAATTAAAAAATTAAATTTATTAAATAAATAAATAATCCATGAAGACTGATTAATTAATTATGTAATTACTATAATTATGCAGTATATAATAAAGTAATTAGCACTAGCATATAAGATTCCCAAGGGCAGTAATTGTGAAAAATACAACTTTGTATCCCTGAAGCCAAGTACAATATCTATCACATGGTAGATGCTTAATAAAAATTATTAAAGAGATGAATATTTTAATGATAATGAACTATTATATTATAAATAGATCACTGGTAAACAAATTGCTTAACTGATAAACCAGTTTTATTTTTGAACTATCTTGGACATTGTCCCCCAATATTATTCTGCCCATTGCCCCTAGTAATAAAATATCTTGATTTCAGCTGAGTACATGGTCTTCAAGAATAAAGATCTCATTTCATAGTTTCTTTTCATGCAGGTGTCTCCAGCTAACAATGTACTAAACAATGGCTTAAAATAGAAGTGTTTTGTAACTGATACAGGAAATTGTTTATTACTACTTTTTTTCCCTTTGGCCCTTCTCTATTTGTATCTTGAAATACAGATATGATGATGGTAACTCTAGCCCCCAGATGGTAACTTTAGCCCATGAGGAGGAGACTACATCTCGGGGTTCAGAGAATTGAAATTCAAGGAGACTGAGTCTCTGAGTACTTAATGCTATGGGGTTGCCAGATAAGAAACAAATTTCTTAACTCCTAACTTTACTGTTTGAAAGAAATAAACTTTTCTAGAGTCATTCTTAGGAGCACCTAAATATATAAAACAAATATTAACAGACCTAACGGGGTAAATAGACAGCAACACAATAATAATAGGGAATTTTAATATCTCACTTACTTCAATGGATAGATTATACAGATAGAAATCAATAAGAAAACGGTGGTCTTAAATGACACATTGGATCAGATGGATTTAATAAGTATATACAGAATATTCCATCCAAAGGCAGCTCAATACATATTCTTCTCATGTGCACATGGGGCATTCTCCAGGAGAGATCATATGTTAGGCTACAAAATAAGTCTTAATACATTTAAGAAGATTGAAATCAGATTAAGTAACTTTTCTGATGACAATTCATGAAACTAGAAATCAATTTTTAAAAGAAAGCTGGAAAATTCAAATATACATGGGGATTAAACAACATGCTATTGAACAACCAATGGGTTAATGAAGCAATCAGAGAAGAAAGGAAAAATACCTTGAGACAAATGAAAATGGAAATACAATATATCAAATTTTATGAGATGCAGGAAAGCAGTTTTATTAAGAAGGAAGTTCATAGCAATAAATGCCTACTTCAAGAAACAAGAAAAATCTCAAATAAACAACCTAACATTACACCTCAAGGAATTATAAAAAGAAAAACAAATGAAGCCCAAAGTTAGTAGAAGGAAGGAAATAACAAAGATCAGAGTTGAAATAAATGGAATAGAGGCTAAAAGACAATAAAAAAGATTAGTGAAACTAAGAGCTGGCTCTTTGAAAAAATAAAATTGACAAGTGTCTAACTAGACACACCAAGAAAAAATAAGAGAGCTCAACTAAATAAGATTAGAAGTGAAAGAAGAGACCTTACAACTGATACCACAGAAATATAAAGCAACATAGAAGACTTATAAACAATTATACACCAATAAATTGGACATTCTAGGAGAAGTGGACATATTCCTAGAAACATACAATCTTCTAAGACTGCATGATGAAGAAATAGAAATTCTGAATAAGCCAATTACTAGGATGGAATCAATTATCAAAAACCTTCCAACAAAAAAGTCCAGGACAGATGGCTTCCCAGGTGAATTCTACCAAACATTCAAGGAAGAATTAAGACCAATCCTTCTCAAACTCTTCCAGAAAATAGGAGACTACTTCTCAACTCCTTTTACCAGGCCAGTATTACCCTGATACCAAAACCAGACAAGGATACCCCAAGAAAAGAAAATTACAAGCCAGTATTCCTGATGAACATAGATGCAAAATTCTTCAACAAAATATTTGCAAACTGAATTTAACAATACATTAAAAGGGTAATACATCATGATCAAGTGAGATTTATTCCAGGGATGCAAGGATGGTCCAACATCTGTAAATCAATCAATGCAACACACCACATTAACAAAATTCAGGATAAAAATCACACTATTATCTCAATAAATGCAGAAAAAGCATTTGACAAAATTCTAAAGCCATTTATGATAAAACTCTCAACAAAGTGGCCATAGAGAGAATATACCTCAAAATAATAATGGCCATATATGACAAGCCCACAACTAACAACATAATCAGTGGTGAAAAGCTGAAAGCTTTTCCTTTAATATCAGGAACAAGACAGGTATATCAACTCTCACCACTTTTATTCAACATAATGTTGGAAGTACTAGCAAGAACAGTTAACCAAGAAAAATAAGAAAAAGACATTTAAAGTGGAAAGAAAGAAATAAAATGGTCACCATTTGCAGATAACATAGTACTGTAAATAGAAAACCCTAATGACGTATTGAATACAATACTGAATAGAAGTGGTGAGAGTAGGCATCCTAAACTTCTTTCTGCTCTAAGGAGGAAATCACTCACTGTTTCTTCATTTAGTATGGTATTAGTTTTAGATTCTTTACAGATAATTTTTTCTATTAAAAAGAACAGTTTTCTTCTGTTCCTAATTTTGAGTTTTTTTATCATAGATATGTTTTCTCTTAACTTAGTGATAATACCAGTAACTTCAGAAAAGTATATTTGTTTAGATATAATGTGTATATTATATAATATATGCATATTATGTATATATGCACACAGATAAGCAAGTGTGCATATGTATATATATATACATATACATATATATGTATACACATAGATATTTAAGTTGCTGCATTGCTATGTAAATTAATCAATCAGGCAGCTAGAAAAAGTTGACTTGTATCAACAGTGAGCCACATAAGTTCATTTGAGGAAAAGCACTGTAGTCTCCAAGCAGAGACCTGAATCTGAAAGTGAATAATAGTCTTCAATGTGAACATCAAAACAAAGTTTCCTCATCACATAGCCTCCTCTCCCAGTCACAGCCACAATTGTACAATTGTAATCTTCTAATAATAGATAGAAAATAAAAAGCACTTAGATCCCCATTTTAAATCTTAAAAGGCATATATTGAAATTAAAGCAGCATAACTCTAGAAAAATTTACATCATCAATCTGTCAATAATATGAATAAATTCCATGTTTTAAGCATTAATAAAAATATGACACTGAAGAAATATGTCTCATTATTTATGTAGTATATTTTATCCAAATTCAGAACTCTTAAGAGCCACAAACTGAAGTAGGCAACAAATGATGAGCGTCAGTATCGGTTGCTGGAACAGAGCTCTGATTAGATCTCTAAGTAACATTACATGTTCTAAAATTACTTGCAGAATACATCATTAAAACACACTGGCCAAATTTTCTTAACTAGAACAAGCATTTTTTTTTAGTTTATTTCAAAGCCAGTTTATTTCATCAAATCCATTTCCTTATTTACAAAACTGTCTTTAAAGAGTTGGATTGATGCTCATGAAAAAAAAAATCATTTTTAAAGACCTCCATGGAAAGCTATTCTGAAGTGTCTTTTGATAAACCATCATAGTATTAAGTAATCTTCATGGCTGGAAAATTTATATTGCTATTTTATGTAGCCCCGTATTCTACAGTTTTAGTCTGAATCTTTCTCTTCTATCCTTTAAGATAATAGAACACATTTTATTATTGAGTTCCACATAGACTCTGTATATTCCAAAATAATTGATAACATAGTTGCCCATCTTTCTTCCAAAGCATACTTACTTCCATTTTGTTTTTTGGATTATTGAAGAAGAAAGGATCCAAGGTTCATTTGGAAGCAATAAATAGGAAGAGAGTAGGTGATCTCAGCAATAATTTTGGCCTTTATCTTATATTGTCTTTATAATTCTCTTTATCCTAGTTGGATCTTACTCTCAGACCAGCTACTTTTATCTGCTTGAGAACAATAATTGTTAAGCTTTGAGGCCATTCTAGTGCCTCTGCCACTGCCAACTCCTTTCCACCTCCGCCACTAATATATAAGGCTCTTGGAGCAATGTGCTATGTGAAAAGAAATAGCTCATATCATCAGACATGACACTAGTCAAGGGCAAAACCTTAAGGAAACATACGTGGCTCTGCTAAAACGTGTGTGTGTGTGTGTGTGTGTGTGTGTGTGCGTGTATGTGTGTGTGTGTGTGTATACATTTCTAATGAGGATATTCTCACGATATTTCCTCTTCACTTCTTTGCATTTGGGGGCACTCCTTTGTGAACAAATATCTCCACTCTCACACTTATTTTAAAATACTTTCTAATCTAATCAAAACTTTCAACTGCTATGATTTTTTCAAACTTTTGCTTTGGATGCTTCGCCGCTAGCACTTTTGCCCTTTTTGAACCTTTCACAAATCAGGAAGTTCCAGCATATAAAGAAGACCTACATACAAACCTGCAAAACTCATTCATTTTCATTTAACAAACAATTATTGAGAAAGTTGATAGGTTCTGGGGAAACACTGCTGAGAAATCAGATATAAACCACCACTCTACTTTCTTTTATTGAAGTCTGGCTCTACGATCCTGACATGATTTCATCATGCAGTCATTGGATTTGCATTTTGACTTGAATTCTTGTGTTTGAACATTGGATTTTCCAATACAAAGTGACCTTGTCTGTCCCCATGGCATTTGATACTCAGAGTAGTCTCTGGAAATAAGTCCACACTCCAGCTCTTTCCCCCATGGTCAACATTCTACTTTAATCAGATTTGATTCTTTCCAACACATTCAATAACTCTTTTAAAATAGTCCTCCCATTAGAGACAGTTCCCAACTTAGAATGGTTCGACTTACAATTTTTTGACTTTATGATATTGCAAAAGAGATATACATTTAGTAGAAATAATACTTTGAATTTTGAGTTTTGATCTTTTCCCTGGCGAGTGATAAACGGTAGGATACTCTCTCAGATGCTGGGCAGCAGTGGTGAGCCACAGCTCCTACCTAGCCTCACAATCATGAGGGTAAACAACCAATATGCTTACACCCATTCTGTACCCATACTCCATTCTGTTTTTCACTTTCAGGACAGTATTCAATAAAGCACGTGAGCTATTCAACAATTTATTATAAAATAGGCTTTGTGTTAGATGATTTTGCCTAACTGTAGTCTAATGTAAGTGTTCTGAGCACCTTTGAAGTACACTAAGCTGGGCTATGATCTTTGGTAGGTTCGGTATATTAAATGCATTTTTGACTTATGCTATTTTCAATTTATGATAGTCTTATAGGGACACAACCCCCATCGTAAGTGGAGGAAGATCTGTAAATACACACATCGTATTTACGCTAACAAACAAACGGCCGATTTGGCGAGTCTGGATAATTTTCCACTATCCGTATTGTAACAATTTCTTCTGACTTTCCTCCTCTTATCCCACTAATTATCCCATTCCCTTTCACTTACCTCCCTTCTTTGCTTAATTCTAGATCTTAATATTTAGTGACAAAATTATATTACTGCCTTTATATTATTAATCTGAAAATATCTTGGCTCTTTGACCTTCATAATCTCAAAGCCACAACATTTCTGTAATTTGCTTTTCTTGCTTGACTTTGTCTTTGTTATTGTCTATTTCATGTTCTATATTCTCTCAGAGACCATGGCAATGGGTGAAGCTTTATAAAACTAAAAATTAAATGGAAAAATTATAAACGGATATATCATTTCCTGTATTTGTGCCCAGAGACTGAGGAAATGACTACATTTTCAAAACCAGAACATAAATAAATAAGCATTTCAAAATCTGGGTACAGTGTGTCATTATGCAAACTATATTCTTTACTTCATTTCACATTTAAACAATGTCACTTTCCACATCCGACAAAGACAATAGGAGCGTTACATAAAAACCAGAGATAAAAATGTCCAGTGCTTCCATTACTCACTATCATTATTATCTCTTCTAGGAAATGGATTCTTGCTGCCATTTTTGCTGATTGTGAAGAAGGCATCAGAATTTTAATATTTGATATCCAACATGAAGAATGGTGGGAAAGCTTCTTGATAGGACTGTAACATTAACGTGTAAACTCTTACTTAATTGCTTGTAGCAAAGATTAATACATGGGATTAAGTAACCAAACAGTGTCTCCTTGAGGACAAAGCACTGTGGTCAGCTTCTCTTCCCTAAACATTAGCAACTGCATGCTTTACTGTAGGGGCAAAGATGATAATGAGATGCGGCACAACATAAATACATCCTTATAAAAATGATAGCAAGGAGAATTGAGAACAACTGAGAAGTCTTCCAAATTTTTGTTATCAATTTATGGCAACCTATGGGTCTTCCCCAGAGCTCTTCCTGCCCCCTGCAAAATAGTTACAGCTCTCTTTTCATTCTCCATGTATTGTTGCTCACAACAATGAGAGCTGTAATTCTTATATCCCTCGTCCTTCCCATTTTTATTGGAATTATATGTTCATAGGTGACATCCTTCTGAGGTGGTGCTGAATATCAAGGCAAAAAAAATTGATAAACATTGTATAGTACCAACTTTAATCATGCAGTTAAGAGAAAAAGAATGTTTAAAAATCTGCTTCTTTGTCTGTTATTTCTCATAATCCTATGATTTGGGTGGAAAAATATTCCCTGAGGATTTTTGCTGCATCTATCTTATAAATGATTCTCTTTGATCAAAATCAAGTGCAAGCTCTCCTTTTTTTAGAGTCATGGAGGCAGTGATTTCATATCACAGTATTTCAACTCTTGACAGCTCAGTGGGAGTGAGGAAAAGGAGGAGGGGTTTTATCTAAAGGAAAAAAAATGGGGGAGAGGAATTCAAAGTCAGGCCAAAGATGACAGGCAAAGCATGGGAGCAGCTGTATAAACTGTTACTTGATCTCTTCCAGATATTGGTGTTCTGAGGTGAATGACAACTTCTAATTAAAATGGTAGCTGATTATCATGTAAGAAGTGACACAATTTGTCTAAGACCTGGAGTAGAAGATGAATCACTTTTATTTGTAGAAAATTCTAATTTAAAGATATGCATTTTTAGATGAACATCTGTGGTGTGTTTTTGATGGGAGACATGATAATTAAATCCTTTCTTATTTTGTTGCTGAAATGCTCACACTGTATTTTTGTCATGTATCAATTTTTATATTACCATAAACAAGAATAAAGCAAGTCCTCAAAACCCACATGCAAAATTTAGAAGTTTATACAATTTAGAATTCTTGAGTGTTATAATTAGATGCCTAGATCATGATTGCATGTTCATATCTCATCACGAAATCCATTGGAGTACTAATTTTCAAAGCCAAATGATCTCTTTAGTAGACATATCTATTAAAGCTGATTCATAGGGCTCTTTCAGGGCAAGTATACATGACTGTCCTCAGAATACTTGCTGCTACTTGTTTTTAACTTTTTGAGAACTTGAAAATAGATAAGCTTGGTCTTACTCTCTTTAATGCACATCTTTCATAGTTAGGAGAAGCATTTTCCAATCATACATGTACAGAACATGATTTTACTGTTCCAAAGGAAAGATGTACCTCTATGATTCCAAATAGTTGTCTATGGTTTGACAGAACTTATCTGGTTAAATCAAAGAATGCCATATATTAAGGGACACCTATTTCTTTTTTTATTATTATTAAATTACAGCAAATGTGTCACTTTTTTTTTTTTTGAAGATGTTGGGAGTAGGAGTTTATTAATTAATTTATTTATTTTTGCTGTGTTGGGTCTTCGTTTCTGTGCGAGGGCTTTCTTTAGTTGTGGCAAGTGAGGGCCACTCTTCATCGCGGTTTGCGGGCCTCTCACCATCGCGGCCTCTCTTGTTGCGGAGCACAGGCTCCGGACGCGCAGGCTCAGTGGTTGTGGCTCACGGGCCTAGCCGCTCTGCTGCATGTGGGATCCTCCCAGACCATGGCTCGAACCCATGTCCCCTGCATCAGCAGGCAGACTCTCAACCACTGCGCCACCAAGGAAGCCCTAAGGGACACCTATTTCACTAAGATAAAGAACAAAGTCAAATAAGCAGACATGAATATAGTAATATAAAAGAATATATAGTATATATAATATTCTATATAATATTAAATGTGAATACATAATATATTATATGTTGCATACATTTTGTAACACATGCACACATACACATAGATATATATATACATATATATCTATATATGTACACATATATATACATATATATCTATATATGTACACACATATAGAGATATATTTTACACATATATACAGATGGTATATTATATTAGTATACATATGTAAATAATTTATATAATACCATGGATGTCTTGAATATATTACTTATATTAGTACCCTTGACGCTTGAATAACACAGGGGTTGAGGTTCTATTTCTCCACACAGTAGAAAATCTACATGTAACTTTACAGTTGACCCTCCATATTCTTTTTTTTGTTTGTTTTTATTTTTAATTTTTTTCACATCTTTATTGGAGTGTAAATGCTTTACAATGTTGCATTAGTTTCTGCTGTACAACAAAGTGAATCAGCTATATGTATACATATATCCCCATATCACCTCCCTCATAAGCCTCCCTCCCACCTTCCCTATCCCATCTCTCTAGGCTTTGATTGCAAATCTACAGATTCAACCAGCTGTGAATCATGTAGTACTATAGTAGGTATTTATTGAAAAAAAAATCATGTGTAAGTGGACCCACGCTGTTGAAACCTGTGTTGTTCAAGGGTTAATGGTATATATGTATATAATATCATGCATAAATGTTATGTATATACACCCATACACATGGTATAAATACATATACACACATCCACACACAGATGTCAAACTATGGCTGTGGGAACCAAATAAGCATCCCATTTGTTTTTTCTATGGGCTTCCTCTAAATTTAGTTCTTCACATATTTGCTGCTTTGAACTTGCTATTAATGCTCTAAGTGCATACAGCAATATCAGGCATGGCCAAAATCCAGTTGGCTTCATTTACCATAAGTAATGACTGCTGATGGATGAGAAATGGAAACCATATGTGCTCCCTGCATCTAGCTGAGTGGTCTGCTGAGAGCCAAAAATCTGAATATTTTGGTTTCATCAGATTTGGTTTCTCTATTGTATTGTGTGTATGGGATCAGCACGCATAAGGAAAGAAAGAAAGAATACTATATGCAAAACAGAATTCTATGTTTATTATCGCTGGTAATCTATAGAGTTATCCTTTGAAGCAAGTACTGGCCCATCCATTTTAGAGACTAGAGAATGAAAGCAAAACCAGCTTACACATGGTTGGAAAATTAGTAAGGGGCAGAGCCTGAACTCAAACCCTGCTCTGGCTCCAAAGTGTTCTTTGCATTATGCAAGTTGCTTGTTTTCTTAGTTTCCAAGTAAAGACTTGTGGAATTGTTTATCTGTCACTGCCCCCTGAAGGGTCCAGAGGGAGACTGGTTGACAGTGATTCATGAGCTCGAGTTTTTAGGAAGGCTCCCAACCCCCACCCCATACTGTTGCTCCCTTTGCGTTTGCTTAACATACTAGTTAGTTTAGTCATACAGAGAAAACATGGATTTAATGGGTGTAGCAGTTAAAGAAGGATCATGATGCTAGACATATATTTTTGATCTCTACTCCCCTCGGTGATGAATGATTTTGTATCATGTAAATAAAGCAAACAAGCTTCAATTTAATCTATAGCAAGATATATCTATATCTATCTATATACATAGATTTTATATACATATATATTTTATATATATAAATTATATTATATTATATAATTTATACATATATAAATTTTTTAAGAACAATGAGAGAGGGAATTTCTCAAGAAACAGTACTAATTATCAATGGTTATAGAGATTCCAGAATAATTACCTTTGGATGGGGTTCAAAAGTGACTTGTGCTGTTAACTTGAAGTCACACTCATAGTGAAGGAGTTCTAGTAATCCTCCCAGTGTGTACAGAGTACATGGTCTTAGACATAGACCTAATTACTCATAATAACTCAATAAAAGAATGGCAGGGTGAATATTAAAACATTATGGGCCCAGGAAGCTGATGGTAAAAGCAAAGCTGGATATAAGATCTACAAGTCAAGATATAAGATCTAAACCTCCTCTAAAACCCTCTGTGCATTTCTGAGAGCTAAAAGAAATTCAAACTCTCCATATGATCATATAGAAACATGTCTTAGAAATTTCTATTCCATTCCAAATATGTTTACAAACCCCAAGTATCTTACAATCTTAAGATCTTGTAGCTGTAGAGCTCTTGATCTAACTTCCATCTCACATCACATTGCTATGCTTTTTTTCATGGCTCCATGTTAGCTTAAATGAGAAACCTAACTTCTTTTAAAATAATTTTTCAAGTGGTGTGACTTTGAGTGTGTTTGAATGTATGTGTGTTGGAGAAGGAAGGGGGGTGATGGAGAGAGAAAAAGAGGGACTTTTTCAAAAGTGGTTTAGTTGGTGTAATAACAAGAAAACACTAGAAATTTCACGTTGACTACTTTTCATAGATTTTTACCTCCCTGCTCAAGTAACAAGCTATCTGAAGGACTTATGTATGCTTATTTATAGCCATTACTCAGTGGTCACCTTTAAAGTTCCAGATTATCAGGGAATATAGGTTGAGAAAAGTAGTTGGGGAAAATTTTTTCTCAGATATCCTTAAAACACTAGAGATAATTGAGGTATAATGATGAGTTGGAAAATGCTACTTCAATTATCTACCATTTAGATTGGAAAGTCTCACTGCAATAGCTGTCAGATACAGGAGAGCAAGGATCATGTCTGCATTACACGTTATGTATGATCTGTGCTTAACGGAATCTGGAACATAGTGGGACCTCACATATATGTATTGAATGACAACAAAACTGCTTTCAGTTTAGCATTTTGTTTTGTTTTATATTATGCTTCCCTGCCACCTTTAGGCTTCTGCTTCTGTTCTAATGTTGGTATTTTCACTTCCTAAGAAGTTTTTTCTCTACTATAAATTATACATACACTTTAGCTTTACTATTCAAGGATGAGAACATTAAACATGTCAGGATTGTGTGGAGGGAGTCAGTAAAGTTTATCCACACAGGGAAGATGTTGGAGGAACAAATCAAGTAGAGAACTAAGGCAAATGGTGTAGGAAACACTGACCATAAAAAAGGGGTAGAGGTGAGAAGGAAACATATTTACCTTTACTTTTAGGAATTGTACTAGGTATTTGACAGAAATTATCTCATTTAATCTTCAATACAATACTATGCTATATTCATTATTATTTCTATTTTAGACAGAAACTTCTAAGATCAGAGAAATTGTTTAATTTTTACAATGTCACAAAATGATAGATAGGAGAAATATAACTCAAACCCATATCATTTTATTTTCAAATACTTTTGTACATTTCCATGATACACTGCTTTTTAAGTTAAAAATAAATAAATGAAAGCTTTGATATATTTAAAACCTCTTCTTCAACATTTATGCTTGCTCTGATAGCAGAGCAAGATAGCAAGATAGCAGAGCAAGATAGCATTTTGTGACTCCTTGGATTGGTAATGGGAAAGGATATACCAAGGTATAGTTTTTCCTTACGAATTAAATAATAACCAAGAGGTTGGACCCCTAACTCCAACCATATATAATAATTAACCCAGAATGAATCAAAAACTTAAGTGTAAGAGCTGAAACTATAAAACTCTCAGAGGAAAACATGGGGATAAATCTTCATGATGATAGATTTGGCAATGGTTTCTTAGATGGGAAAACAGAATTACAAGCAATGAAGAGAAAAAATAGCTAAATAACACTTTAATAAAAGTAAAAATTTTTGTGTTTTAAAGTTCCCTATCCAAAAAGCTAAAAGAAAACCCACAGGATAGGAGAAAATAGTTGCAAATTACATATGTGAAAAGGACTTGATCTAGAGTATATGAAGACCTCTTACAACTTAAAAATAAAAAAGATGAATAACCCAACAACAGCAATAAAATGATCTGAATAGACATTTCCCTAAAGAAGATATACAAATGACCAATAAGCACATGAAAAATGCTCAATATCATTAGTCATCAAGGAAATGCAAATCAAAACCTCAGTGAGATACCACTAAGCTGGTAAGAGAGGTATTGAATTACCCACAATTCCTTGGGGATATGTTGCCTACAACTCTCAGCTCAGGACATCAATCAAGAATCAATTGTACTACTTCCTTCTCATCTCCCTGCTCTCTTTCTATCAATAGTTATCTTTACTGCTCCTCAGACTAATGCCTTGGCTGTCAGCACTTATTCTTAGTCTGCCTCTCACAGTGAAGCAAAGTCAATCCAGAACAGTGCCAACCACAACCCTGCTGGAACCAGACTCTACTTCCACCATGGCTGAAACTCACATAAGCTACAGTTTTGAATCAGAACTAGAATAAATATCATAAACAAATAATTTATGGTAAAAAAATGAAAATTTCAAACAACTAATAAGTTATTATACTGTGCAATTCTTTAAACCTGATTTGTTTTTGTAGAATTGGCAAACTTAATCTGGTAAAAACAATTACATTGGCCTGTTAGTTCTCTCCTTATTAGTTTTCCCCTGAATTAGTATTTCCATTCAGCAAGCTTTTTTTGAGTGCCTATTGAATTCTAGTAACAATTACAAATAAGAATAAGAGATAGTCCCTATTCTGGAAGAACACTCAGTTTAAAGGCTATGGGAGTCGAGCAAAAATATAACTACAGAGAAAGAGACAAAACTTGAATTAAAGGACAGGAGATTGCCTAGGATATCAGTCTCTATTGGGAAAAAAAGTATCTGGAGTGCTAAAAGATCCTTGAGAATATAAGGACAAAAATATTTCACTTACTAGTACATCCAACCAGAGTCATTATTAAAGGTAGTTGGACAGAATGCTTTGATATAAGTCACTGAGACTGTGAAGGTAACAGCCCCAGGAGGAGTATTAGTTAGGCTGAACTGCCTCTGAATTGGATTAATTGTGGGATGTTTGTTTTATCAGAGCATACATATTAGGGTCTAGAGCTAAATCATTATAAATGATGGAGGAGAGGCTGTATGACACACAAGCATTCTTCTATGATGTTCTCACTCTGTACCATGTTGGTCCTTGCCTGTAAATAAACATTACTCAAATATTAACTTAATGTTTAGTTTCATATTACCTTTTCTTCTCAAAACAACCATAGCCCCACTTATGTATGGTATAAACTAATAAAATTGCTTCATACTTGACTGACAATATAGAAGCAAAGGGAACAATATTCTACTATATTCCTGGATAAGTCTGCAGAGAAGCCTGGATCTGAATCTCATTTTCTAAGCTTGTCCTCCTAGTCTAATAGGGAAATATATCTGCTCCTCTAAAATCTATGTGCCTCTGCTTGTGCTCTAAACCTCATCCCCTCTCCTTCTTTAAATTCACATCCTTTATTTACCTGTATTGTATCTTTCATTCTCTATCCCTCTTTTTTCTCCCACTGTCTCCATTCTTCTATTCTGGATTTTTCTCCTAGAATAAAAATATAAGTTCCCTACCATATACAGTAAAACACTATGTGACTTGGTTCCTGACCTCCCTTCCAAAATCATCTTAAATTTGTCTCCTGAATTACAGCCACTCTTTGATTCTTGGACAATAGTTCTGTCTCCTCCATGGATATTTACACTTGCTGAACCCTCTGCTTGCAGGAATCATGCTTCATAACTATTATACAGTTTGGATTTTTTAAAAACATATTTAGGCATAAATGACTGTGGTTTATATTCTCATGGTGGGTGGTTGGTTACCCCTGCAGCTATTTAAACTCTATTTAATCAAAATCTAACACTACAGTACTTGAGTCATCTTTTTCTCTTCTCATCAATAGGTGTTTTTCTAACAATATAGAAATTGATGTTATTGGTAGAATTAATGGTGTTCAGGAAATGTGGATTAGCTAGACTATTTTAGAGATTATATCATTTAAATGAAAAGGGTATGTGAGTCTAATAAGGCCTCCACACTACACCTTTCAGAAAGACACTTGACACTTGATTCTAAAATGCCCATATTCAACCACAATTTAAGAAAAATATGTGTCTGATGATTAGCTATAAAGGATTCAGCTATAACTGAATCCTCCCAAAGGTTTGAAAATTGTCTGTTTTAATGTTTTTGCATTCAAGATGCTACTAGAGCACCTAAAAAGACAGAGAACTGAGGCACTGTAGATCAAACAGAGCCATTGTAGGAATTTGTTGTTGTTGCTGTTCCTGTTGATTCTTCCAAAACAATTACCTCATTTAATAGCATACATGCTGTAAGATGGGAATTCAACTTGCATTGTAATTCAGACATTCATGGAATAACAGCCTGAGTTTGTTTTTCAGAAATCTCAGGTCCATGGCTATGAGAAATGAAGGTTTCTTTCAGGTTAGACATAGAAATTTTCAGGTCATTTTTGTGGAGCTAGAGCTGGTAATTTGAAGCCCTAAGTTCATCCTTTTTTTTTATTCAACTTACTTTTTCTGGCACCACTAGGATCAGCCAGTCAACCTCATTTTACTAGCTAACTTGTAAAAATGTTCTAAGTTATCAAATACAGGGTTACCCAGAAGCTTACCTTTTATAAGTATTTGATTAGGAGTATCCAATGGTGAGATTTTCATACTTGTGCCACATTCTCCACAATATATCAATGCCCTCTTTTACCATTCGAAATAGACTGATTAGTTTCTTTAAATATAATTATATTAGAGAACCAATTCCAGAAACCCCAGAACCAATTCAAAAAACATCCTTATGATTCTGTTCCTCTAGAATTACTCTCAGCACGAAGGTCTGTATTACACTATAATCCAAAGGAAGAGATTGGATAAAGCAACAAATAAACATACATAAAGCCATAATGCTATGATGAAACACATGCTTTAGATTCAAAGACACAAATAAGTTAAATATGAAAGATGTATCATGTAAACAGCAAGAAAAATGAGCTGTAGTTGATCCACAGATATAAGACAAAATAGACTTTGAGAAAAAATTTGTTACTTAGACAAAGACAATCAGTGGCTTTAATAAGGATTAAAGGGTAAATCTATAATGAAGACACAACAGTGAAAAATATACGTTCGCCAAACAACAGAGTCCCATAATATTAGAAACAAAGTGGCAGAATTGAGGAGATAAATAAAAAATTAAGCATTAATAATTTTAATACCACACTTTCAATAATAAAAACAACAAAACAGCAGATTGACAAGGAAGGGGGAGACATGAACAATGTTATAATCATATAAATTATATTAAGACAAAAAAGTCTTAATAAAATTGGAAGGATTAAAATTATACCAAGTATGTTCTCTGAAGATAATATAATTTATTTAGATATCAATAAAGGTAGGAGATTTAGGAAATTCAAAAATATATGGAAATTATACAACATACTTATAAAAAACCAAGAAGTAAAAGAAGAAATCAAAATGAGTTAGAAAATTATTTGAGATTAATAAAAACAAAACCAAAACATACCAAAACTCATGAATGCAGTGAAAGTAGTGTTCAGAATGAAATTGATAGCTTTACGTGCCTATGTTAAAAAAGAAGGTCTTGGGCTTCCCTGGTGGCGCAGTGGTTGAGAGTCTGCCTGCCGATGCAGGGGACGCGGGTTTGTGCCCTGGCCTGGGAGGATCCCACGTGCTGCGCAGAGCGGCTGGGCCCGTGAGCCATGGCTGTTGAGCCTGCGCGTCCGGAGCCTGTGCTCCATGACGCGAACAAAAAAGAAGGTCTTATATCAATATCCTAAACTTCTCCATTAAAAACCAGATAAAAGAGTAAATTAAACCAAGTAGAAGAAAGAGAATAACAAATATTAGAGAACAAATATCTAATTAAGAGTATAGAAAGCAATTGAAAAATTAAATAAAACCAAAATTTGATTCATTGGAGAAATGAACAAAATTGACAAAACTTTAGCTAGACCAACTAAGCATAAAAGAGAGGACTCAACTTTCTCAAATCAGAAACATGAGATGATATCACTACCAACCTTATTGGAATTAAATCATTGTCATCATCACCATCATCTTTTAAATATTCTTCCAGAAAGTAGAGATAGGGAGAACATTTCCCAAATAATTATAGGATGTATGCATTTGCCGATGCCAAAACAAAGATATCACAAGAAAAGAAAATTATGTATAAGTATCTCTTATGAATATAGATGTGAAAATTCCCAACTAAATACTAGAAAATCAAATCCAATAACATGTAAAAGGCATAACATGGTGTGACCAATCAAATCCAATAACATGTAAAAGGAATAATAAGTGGAAGCTATCCCTAGAAGGAAAGATTGAAATATCAATCAATGCATTACACTATATCAATAGAATAAAAGACAAAAACATGTGATCATCTAAATAGATTAAAAAAAGGCATTTGACAAAATTCAATATCCTTTTATGATAAAAATACGCTCCAAACTGGAAATAGATGGGAGTTTTCACAACCTAATAAAGAGCTTCTACATAAAAACCAACAGCCAACATCACACTTAGTGATGGAGGACTGAATACTTTCTCCTTCATGTAAAGAACAAGACAAAGATGTCCTTGTACTACAGTTTCTAGACAGGATGATTAGGCATTAAAAAGAAATAAAACTCATGTGAATTGGAAAAACATGAAACTATCTCTCTACGTACATGATATAACCCTTTATATAGAAAATCCTAAGGAATCCATACACACACACAAAAAAAATAACTATTAGACTGATAAACATGCAACGAGCTTGCAGGATACAAGATCAGTATATACACTTGAATATATTGCTATACAATATTAATAAGTAGTCTTTTCCTGAGGTCTGGAGGAGGGGTGTGCAAACTATAGGCCCTGTGGACTAAATCTAATCAGCTCCTTGTATTTGTGAATAAAGTTTTATTGGAAAAGAGTCATGCCCATTAATTTATCAATACATATCGTCTATGGCTTTTTTTCCTGCCACAGTAACAGAGTTGAGTAATTGTGACAGAGATTTTATGGTCCTCAAAGACTAAAAACTATTACTATATAAACTTTTACAGTAATTGCTTGCTAACCCTTGCTGGCTCTAGAGTCCAGTCTATTTTTCCCTCAACAGATGACTGATTTGAAACGGTCAGCCCTCATTACTTGTCATGTGACATAAGGTTATTGTACAAAAATATTAAATTCTCATCCAAGTTTGGGACTTAATCACTTTTTTTTTAAAGCAAATCTAAGTTATTACTGTAACAGTACTCATAAAGCACTTATTAATTCCATTTTAATTCATTGAATGGCTTGTATATGGCATCAAATATATTATTATTATTGATGTTAAAGCATTTACATCTCAATGGAAGAGACAGAAGAGTAAAACAGTAATATGTGTCATAGTAAATATATTCATAAGGAGGGTATGGGATTACAGGGGAAGAATATATAAATTGATTCCAGAGCACAGGTCAGGAGTAAAGGAGACCTCTTAGAGATATAAGAATGAACTGAAACTTAAAAGAAGAATAGAAATTATAACAAAATAAATGTTTATGTCAGATTGCAAGTGAGGCTGTACTGAAGGCAGAGAATGATTATGATAGAGAGACAAATTAGGAGACCATAGCCAAAGTTCAACTTCTAAGGGATAGTGGAGATAATGGGAGTGTTGGGTTAGGTGAAAAAGGATATAAAGAGTTAAAATGGATGAGACCTGGTGGTGATTATAAATTGGACATGGAGTGGGGAGAAGATTATGATAACTCAAGTTCTGGTAAGTGGATGAAGATTAGGTTCACATAGATTGTATAGATGCGAAGTGAAAAACAAGCTTGCAGGAACTGGGGAAAGGTTGGTCAAAGGGTGCAAGCTTGCAGTTAGAAGACAAATTTTCAAATGCTAATGCACAGAATTGTGATTATAGTTAATAATATTGTATTTTTTTAAGAAGACAAAAACGAGTTTGTAGAAAAAGAGCTCAGTTTCTCACCCTTATTACAGGAATGCAGAAAAACTTGAGTACACTTCTAAGTGGAATTGATGTTTTATACTTTGATTCACTCATTTGTTCAAAACATAATGTACCATACACTACCAGATCTTGGAGCAGATAAATAGAATGGAAACAGGAAGACTGTTTTGCCAAAGAGAAACCAAGCAAGTAATTACAATAAATTGTGATAAATCTTTCATTGTTATGTAAAACAACAACAACATCACTGTCCTTATTGGTAACATCCAGAGTTCATATTGTCCTCCTCCTACTCAGAACTTTTATTTGTCAAGTTTTGAGGAATCTTTGATTCCCAGACAGAGCAGAAAACTATCAATTTCTTGTCACTTAACAAGAGGAGAATTCAAAGTGTCTGCCGGTAAGAACAATAGTTATTGTTTTAACAGAGAAGTTTCCATAGCTTCCACGCCCACCCCAAACTATGCCTGGAAACCAAGAGCTCTGGAGAAATCACAGAAAAATTGTTTATCTTAAGATGCTTTGAGGCATAAATCAAATATGTTAATTCTCAAACTGCAATAAGACGGTGCTGAAAACCTTGATTTAGTAAATATTAAATTTAGTAAATTTAGTAAAATTTAGTAAATACTTTAACAAGATCTCATGGATTCTTTGTGCTTGCTTGTAGTAACCATTATTGTTGGACGTACTATTTCTATAAATACTCTCTCATATTGCAACTTCAATATCTATCAAGGGCTATAAATAATGACTTTAAGTGGTCAATGACAATGGCCTCTCCAGTTTACTGAGGATAAAACAGGAAGTATCATTTACTGCATTACAATATATATGGGCTTATAGACAAAGGCCAACTGGTGTGTTAGAAGGAAACAGGTATTACAGAACTTTCATTCTCTACCTTCTAATTGCAGGCTATTTAAAAGACTTCTGTGAACTGAAATTGGTAAGATATCTGATACAAGTGGGTCTCAAGAGCAATCTTGAGCTATCTTTTCCAAAGAATAACAAGCTTTTACAATTGCTTTTTTCTTTTTGAATAGACCTTTATTGGAGAATAACTACTTCACAATACTGTGCTAGCCTCTGTCGCACAGCAAAGTGAATCAGCCGCATGCACACTTACATACCCATATCCCCTCCCTCTTGAACTTCCCTCCCCCCCTCCCTATCCCACCCCTCTAGGTGGTCGCAAAAAAAACCCTGATCTCCCTGTGCTATGTGGCTGCTTCCCATTAGCTAACTATTTCACATTTGTTAGTGTATATAGGTCGATGCTACTCTCATTTCACCCCAGCTTCCCCCTCTCCACCATGTTCTCAAATTTATTCTTTATGTCTACATCTTTATTCCTGCCCTGCCACTAGGTTCATTGGTACCATTTTTTTTAGATTCCATATATATGTGTTAACATACCAAGATATTTTTTGACCCACCCTTAGAGTAAAGAAAATAAAAACAAAAGTAAACAAATTGGACCTAATTAAACTTTAAAGCTTTTACACAACAAAGGAAACCATCAACAAGATGAAAAGACAATTCTCAGAATGGGAGAAAATATTTGCAAATGAAACAACAGACAAAGGATTAATCTCCCAAAATATACAAACAGCACATGGAGCTCAATATCATAAAAACAAACAATCCAATTAAAAAATGGGCAGAAGACCTAAATAGATATTTCACCAAAGAAGACATACAGATGACCAAGAGGCACATGAAAAGATGCTCAACGTCACTAATTATTAGAGAAATGCAAATCAAAACTACAATGAGGTATCACCTCACACCGGTCAGAATGGCTATTATCAACAAATTTAGAAACAATAAGTGTCGAAAAGGGTGTGGTGAAATGGGAACCCTCTTACACTGTTGGTGGGAATGTAAATTGATACAGCCACTATGGAGAACAGTACGGACGTCCCTTAAAAAACTAAAAATAGACCTACCATATGACCCAGCAATCCCACTACTGGGCATATACCCTGAGAAAACCATAAATCAAAAAGAGACATGTACCACAATGTTCATTGCAACATTATCTACAATAGCCAGGACATGGAAGCAACCTAAGTGTCCATCAACAGATGAATGGATAAAGAAGATGTGGCACATATATATAATGGAATATTAATCATAAAAAGAAATGAAATTGAGTTATTTGTAGTGAGGTGGATGGACTTAGAGTCTGTCATACAGAGTGAAGTAAGTCAGAAAGAAATACAATTGCTTTTGATGAAGACAATACCCTACCCTTAATATGAATATTTTTCTGAAAAAGTGTTTTATATACTGTTTTGATAATTCTCTGACATAGGGAAGGGGGGACAGCAGCTGGCTGATGATTAAAATTTTAGACTGATGCCCCCTCTGGCAGTTAGTTATAGAGTTCCTATCAAGCCTTTGATGTTGGGATAGAAAGAAATTACAAAACCAGTAAACCTAAGGTTAGCCCAAGACAACATGAATTGCAGGCTGTCTTAGTTAATGTGCACATCCTCATACACCTTGGAAGTCTAGTTAATAACCCTGGGTCAGGAAGAGAACTATCCTTGGCTCTATAGAGGCCATTTATGTTCATTCCAACTTATTAATGTTGGAATAATGATCAGACCAAAATCTTCTACAGTGAATGGCCTCAAGAACTGTGCAGAAGACATAGGTATACCCTAGAGGGTGCCAACTGAGAAAGCAAAATTACATTTGTAACATAAATCTTAAAAATAATGCAAAAACTATCAAAGAAATACTAAACACAGAACACATCTTGACATGAGCACACTATCATGCAGCATGTATAATAAGATTATGTTCATATATAACCTATGTTAAGCTATTTCCACAGTTACCAGCATAATTCAAATGAAAAATTTATAATACCTCATTAGCCATAGTCAAAAGAAATTCAGAATCCCTAAGAGGCTTATGATATTATTATACATTTTTATTAAAAGTCTTGCTTTAAATTTCAGAATGTATGGGTTTCTAAAATATAGAGAACGTACCTTTAATCAAACCATTGTATATAATTAATGTCTTGTTGACTTAAAGGGGATATACCTTGGGATTATGGGGTGAATTGGTAGAAGGAGGGAAAGTTTCTCCATAACCCAAACGCCATGCCATTTGACTATGTACCTATTTAAAACTACCTGTAGGGCAGCACAGCCTAGTTAAACTCCCAAAAATTTAGGTAGTGAGGTCTGGGAAAACAGATCATATCATGACTTTATTACATAATTTTGTCTTTTTAAAGAACCTACTTGGTAGAATAGCATTCCCATGGACAGAAGTTCTTTTTCTTTCCTTGGTGAGCAGCAGTAGAAGAGGGAGAGGCTAACTGGAGAAATGTGGATCCCATCACCACTTGTAAGGAGAATGGAAATCTTGAGTCTTCTTATTTTTAGGAAATGTTTGCAGAGCTGATCATATCAGCAAAATTCTTTAATTTCCTGGCACTATGCAAATATAATATCCCTTATTCAATTAGAGTCTTGTACAGAAAGCACAGAGCCAAGTTAAAAATAGGAGAAAATAGAAATTAGGAGAGTCTTAACATTCCCACTGCAATGTAAATAATGCTAATAATGTTACTAATTACAACACCAGGTTATTTTGTAGATTTTCTCTATACCTCTATGTTTGATGACTATTGTTAATGAATAGAATAAATATGACTATACTATAATTCATATATATGTGATAAATAAGAGTTCAACCTCTGTATTAATATATTGCTGTTCTATATATATTATATGAAACATTGTTATTGAAGTAATTATTAATCATTTCTTCAATCAAAAATTTTAAGGCCTTACTATAATTCATGGCATATTCATGTGGCATTGAGTTAAAGTCATTATTTAAATGCTTTTAGTTAAACACAAAAACCTGTATGCAAAAGTTAATATCAGCTCTATTTATAATTGTGCACACCTGAAAACAAGCCAAATATCAATCAACTGCTGCACGGATAAACAAACTATGGTGTAACCATGAAATGGAAAACTACTCAGTAATAAAAATAAATAAGCTACTGAAACATGAAACAGTATGGACGGATGTTAAAAAGTTTTTGCTAAATGAAACATACCAGACATAATAGGCTACATATTGCATGATCCCATTTATTTGACATTCTGGAAAATGTAAAACTATGGGTACAAAAATCTATCAATACGTACTAGGTACTAGGAGTTAGAGGTGGAGATTGACTACAACGGGGAACAGAGAAAATTGGGGGCTCTGTTACAGAACTACATAAATTTGTCAAAACTCATAGAACTATACATCTAAAAATGACTAAATGTTATTATATATAAAATATATCTAAGTAAAACTGGATTTACAAAAAGTGGTAGTTTAGAAGTTAAGGCACATATCTGTTTTACTTGCTTTAAATTGGCAACAAACAGATTGAAGTTTCGTGAATGCACTTGGCAATGATAATGATAATGACGTTGATGATGCTGATGCTGATATTAATGATGATTAACATCCTTAAAAGCACATTGGGAATAAACACGGGGAGGGGAGTCTTAATGACAAGTTGACCAAAGTTTATTTTTTCCTACCTGAATACATTGTCTTATAACTTCAGGGGCTTTGATTTAGCTAAAATTCAGCAGTGATATAGGCTTGAGTATAATACATCTTTCCTTTGTATAGTTTCACAGAATTTACATTGGGACACTGGAGGAGGATAGATATGAATGGTTCCTTTCTCATTGACTGCTCTGATACATTGACACTTTTACCATGCCCACTTTCATTTTTGCTTCTAGCGATATCTACTTTCAACTGGTCCAAAATAAGTAGTGGGAAATCAAAATGTCATAATCAGCTATAAAGAAAAATAGATGAAGAAATTGCTCAGTGTATAGTCATGGGCTTGAAAAAAGCATCCCAGATTTTTTTTTTAACATTCAATTTTTTGTATATTTGGGCAGTTAGATGTTCTTCTGGGAATTTTATAGGAGCATTCCTCACTCAAATAGTTTGTCATCCTCCTGACTCAAATTGTGATGAGCTGGCATTTTTAAAACATTAGTGGTAATATTTACAACATAAATATTATTTATAAACATCTAATCCTTTTTAAAATGTGGTTTCAGAGCTAGATGTTTGTAAATGTTATTGTATTTACAGCATTTCTTTTTCCACTATTTTATTTATTAGGCTCATTAGATTATATTTACATACACTTTGGACTTCTACCATTTAAATGCTGTAATACTATCTCTGTTTATGTGATGGCAAAGTAATTACATTTAAATAATTATCTGTGGTACCCTGACCATAAAATACACTTAATATTATTGTTTATCAAACTGAAATTATAAAAATGTAAAGTTCAGAGAAAGAGGATGAAGTCTCACAAAATAGAACAAGAGAGCAGATGGTTTTTGAAGGAAGTTACACCATCAGGAGAAAGCATTTAGATTTGAGAAGGGAGTAGGTCAGCTAAATCTATGGGCTAAGAAAGATGGTTCTTTCCTACTTTTAGAATGAAAATTGTCTAAGATATCTTAAAACCATATCTTAAAAATGCAAAAAAATAAACAAGGATTTACTGTACAGCAGAGGAAACTATATTCAATATCTCGTAACTAACTATAATGGAAAAGAATCGAAAAAAGAGTATAGATACATACATATGTATATGAATAACCAAATTACTTTGCTGTACACCTGAAACTAACACAGTATGGTAAGTCAACTATACCTCAGTTTTAAAAATGCACAAAACAAGGCCTAGAGGAGTCAAGAAGTATGTCAAAGATCTCAGAATGTACAGGTTTTTCACTAAAGAAGGGTGCCTTTTACATCTATTCATGAATAATATGCTTTCAAATGTTGTTCTCAATGAATTGACTAGAAACAATACAAAAGAAACTAAAACCTCAAGAAGATATATCTGTATCCAAATGCACAAATACTTACCTGCCCACTTTTACAAACATGAACAGAACACCTGCTATGTGCAAGATGCCCCATTCACCTGGGCTGTATTCTTAATTAGGTTAAAATCAATACCTTTTATAGCACAATACCATTTAAAATAAAATTTCTGGTGTTCACCAGAGATCCATTGAATAAGAAAGTCCCAGAGACTGACTCAGTATATTTGAACATTTTACCAATCTCTCTACCAGTTCACCAAAATATAAAAATAAACACATAGACACTCACACACTTAACAATAGTTAACAAGCTGATGGTTGACCATCACTGACTTACACAGATTTGTAGGTAAATACTAGTTTTGAAATATTTTAGATAATATGTGGTAAAAATGATTAAAGAAAAAGTGCTCTTAGCAAGTGCTTCAGGACATTTACCACGTACTTTTCATTAACTGACCAGTAATATGATTTATGGGTCACCTTCCTTTAGCCTTTCATTCCTTTTATTTAGCCACAATAGGCTCAGTCTTTTAAACCTTGCTTTTTTGACCTACACATCTGCTTATTTGATGGTAAGGTCAGACCACCTACTTTTCATAAAAGCCATCAAAAACCTTAGCAAATTGACTTAAGACAGATAAAAATCAGTGATCTGGGGATAAAAAACAGTATTCTTTTATATAAAATACCAAAGTTTTAAGCCTTTAGCCTTTTTCCCTTCTGTTATTTAAAAGGACATGCTGATATATACCAGCTGAAAACTTTTAAAAACTCTTCCTTTTAGTCTTATGGTCTGAGAATGATCTGCAAATTCCATACCACGTTTATGTTGGCCTTGTAAATGTCAAAATATTTCTTAGAGATACAATCATTTGGCACTGAAGTTCTGCAGATAATTCCTTGGAAGAAACAAGATATTTATCTGAACACATTTAAAATTACCTTTTTAGGAATTTGTTCCACTCGGGGGGCAGAGTTCTACTTTGAGGGTGTTTTTTCTTTTTTAATGATGTGAGAATTTGCAAAAAGGAAAATAAATAGAAATTGATAGAATCTAAACTCTCATTCTAGAACGTATATCTGTACAGATAACCAAGTACTAGAAAATGATACTATGTGGTCTGTTATCCCAAACAAAAAGCACTAAATCATTTAACTCATATGAGCCTTATATCAGGCAGATAGGCCATATAATTCTGATATTGTAACAAATATAACAAATAACATACAATTTCAGTGGCTTAAAAATAACAGGCATTAATTTTTCATACACACTAGCTGTCCAATGAAGGTCTGCAAGCAAGCTCTGCCTTCGTAGTCACTCAAGGATCCAGAGTGATGGGGCTCCCAGACTGATGACTGGAGCACAAAGTGGGGAATGTATATTGTGCAATGGCTCTTAAAACTCCTAGAAACATAGGACACACATCCCTTCTGCTCACATTTAATTGGCCAAAGTACACTGCATGGTTATATCTAACTTTAAAGGGAGTGAAGAAGGGCCATCCTTCCATATGATTGAAGAAGGTGACGAGGAAATATGTACTGAGCCATAAGACCATCACAGGCCCAGGACTATACCTTTCAAGAATTTGGAGAATAGCATCACATGATTACAGGATCTGATCATGGAACAGAGACCTGTTAAGTGACACAACTGCCTAGGGAAGTGCTGAATCACTGCAGAGAAGCACATGCAACTACCTAAGTCATCTGTGAAAGGGAGGCTAGGCAGAGAGATGACCCTACAGGCAAAGCCGATAGATTAAGTATGAAGGGGCTGTTGGAGAAAGCTTCAAGACCGAGAATGAAAGGTGGGATTTGGAGCATTTTCTCTGCAAATTCATGGTCAAATACAGAGAACTCTTAGGGTGTTTTGGAGGATGAATAAATATATAAGGCCTCAGTACATTGAAACAAAGCAGACAGTGACTAAATATGAATTCTCTATCCTTCTATCTTTTGCATGTATGAATTCTTACTGATAAAAATACATATGGCCAAATATGAGCAAGTCACAATTAGAAATGAGCCTCAAAAAAAGTGGGCGTGAGAAGATTTTTATTTTCTTCCTTTTGTAATGGAGCAGGACCCTATGAGGCCTCCCCAACAGGCCTTCCCCCATATCCTCTGCTTTAGCTCCTCTCTGCAGTACCTAGATAACAGTATTTGATACACATTTCCTGAGTTGTTTTATAGATGTGAAAACCCGTCACCAAATGGAAGCTGTTAACTACTTGATGACCATGAGCACATAGCCCCAGGCCTCATGGAGCCTAAGGACTGATAATGTTAACCCCCGTGACACCACCCTGTCCCCTCGCCATCAGCCAATCAGAGAAATG
>NW_021703784.1:41376022-41379816 GCF_005190385.1 Monodon monoceros | reverse complement strand
GCTTGGGGATTTTTAGGGCATGAGCCACCCATCTCCTTGCATGGCCCTGCAATATACCTTTCTCTGCTCCAAACCCCAACATTTCAATTCGGTTCATTTGGCCTCGTCAGGCACACGAACTTGTGCTAACTTGCGCTAACACCTAGTCAGCAGGAAAGTGTATTTGATGCCCTATGATATTAAAGTTGATACTTAGGCAAATTGAATTAATTTAAATATCACAATTTCCACATTTTAGAGATGTTGGGGTAGGGGAAGCATTCTACTTTCTCTTCTGTATTAAAAAACTAATTATTAAACTACAGACATTTTCTGACTCCCCTCCAGGTTAAGGAAGCTGATTGACGGAACTCAAGGATTCTAGAGTACCAGAGGTTGAGCATGAAGGTCAGGAGGCTGTTTCAGACTGGAGGTTAACAGTCTGACTCAGGCTCTACTTACCAGGGCTCAGAGAAAATGAGAGATGCCCTAATGGGTTTACTGGCTCCTACTGAGATCAAAGGCAGTGGGTAACTTGGACAGATTTTCTTCTCTGTCTTTCCCAGTCCTCTTGCTCTTCAGATGATTCATCTGAACTCATAATCAAGGATTCTTGGGGCTGAGTGAACTTTGTTGTAGCTCTGAAGGGGAGAAAAAATCCTCTACTTAAAGGGAAAATAGTTATTCTCAAAACGACTTTCAATATTCACATTCTATTAGCAATCTTGCCCAGGTTCTATATATTCTATAATCTAGTAATGTATCTACTTGACATGTATAAAAGACATCTATGCTGTATCATGCTCTTTCCTCTGAGAAACGTTTATAAAACTGCAAAAACGCCTTCACCCATCATGTCTAAGAGAATGCTAGAAGTTGCGGGTAGAAGTAAATTATTGTATTATCTAGTCATTCTCTTGGTGAAAAAAAAAATTCAGCCCCCTTTTTAAAAATCTCAACTTCCTCTAGTACAGCACTGGCTTCATTTGAATGAGATTGAGATTCTGCCACTGCTACTTATTGCTATATTCCAAAGTCTTCTCTTTGCTCAGGGTTTTCTTCTCTGAATTGAAGTCAGCACTTCAAGACGTACAGAAAGTAAATGCATCTGCTCTCCAAGGTTTTCTCACTTTGCAGGCATAAGTTATATGGGTTATTTAATTCCCATTTCTATGCCTACAAAAATACACTACCATCTTCTACTTGCTCCACAGTGGGAATATATCTGATTTATCTTTTGCTTTTTACAATGAACAAGAAGGCTTCAAGCCAAGACTTTCATTCTGGAAACTGCTTATCTTTTATTGGAGGAAAATTCTTTTTGTTAATGCTATTCTAAAACCCCCACTCCTTGAATACTGGCTTAACTGCTGACCAGGTTGAGTAATAACATAAAGTGGTTACCATAGTGGTTAGTGGCTTAATGAAAAAGAATCAGTGGGTTGCATTTCAGATCAGCAAATCAGGTCAGAAAATAAAATTACCTTTCCTTTCTGTAGGCTTCAGCCATTTTAGTTTGGGTCCTGTCTAAAACCTTTGCATCAGTCTAAAAGTTTATACTGTCAAGCATGGAAGAATCTATCCATAGCTTTCTCCTATAAGACTCACTTATAGACTCATAGAATCCCAGTGAAGCAAGAGGGCTCAAAAATTTATTATGTCTACTATTTTTGCTTCCAATAAAATATGTATTGAAACCTAGGTGGTTAACTTTTCTCCCTAAGATATTATGGTGTGGTTTGTTTCAGATGGCTAGCTCTTTTTGCTTGGTGCTAATGAATCAAGTGTTACAAGTTTAAACCTCATGTGAGTCAGTTAAGTTTGCTTGCCCCTAGAGTTCCAGAGAGTGTGCATTAAATAAGAATGTAAATAAACCACCACTAGTGGGCAAATAACCAAAAGTACATGCTTTTCTCATGGAAGGTTAATAACTTTATCTATATGCACAAATGGAATCATTAAAACATGTTGAAATTGTTCATAAATAGATGGTCTCAATCCTTCTGACAGCCTGTACCTAGTTCAACACTCTTAAGGAAAGGCATTTTATTTTCTATAATCTTAGAGCTGGAACTCATTTTAAGAGGTCTTTGGATCTGGCTCACTGCTTTCCAACAGGTGAATTTGAATTCTATTTCTTGTTTAGCTCATGCTCCTTTTGAAGATGGAGAACAACTAGTAGGTATTTTCTTAGTAATTCCTTTTAATATTTCCAAAGACAATAATATGCAATTTTTAGAATTCCAGCCACAATTTTTAGAATTCCAACTACATATTGTTTAGTGTGTTTTGTTTATCTTTATTTTTTGCCCTGATTTTATAGAAATTCCTTAAAATAGATATTAAATTTTTCTCCCTGAACTTGGTCTATAATGACCCCATGGAGGGGCATGAAGTCAACTCTGGAAAAAGTGACTCTTCAAAACATGCTCGTTATTGAAGTAATATTCTTACAAAGAATGATGCTCCAGGGCATTCAATCACTTATATCCCATTATACGCTATTTTGAGGATTAAGAATAGTGTCCTTAATAATCTCAACATTTCTTAATGGACCTAGAATCATTTGATAATACAATTGTCATGTATCTGCTGCAAAGACTTCTCCACCAAGAATCATCATTGCCTCAGTATAATGGGAATAATTTGCCAAATTGGAAACAGTAGAATGTGGTGGCACACATCCCTTTGAAAACTGAGATTGTACATGGCACAGCTGTACTCAATTTAGAGCCTCTCATAGCTTAAAACAATGTGCCTTAGCATTTTATTTCTTGAGTCTTAGCTGAGCATTATTTACAGAATAATGAACTCAAACTGAAAAAAAAAAGTCCTAATCTACAACATGGATAATTTTGAGAAGTGGCATTACAACAATATTAAAAAGAAACCTAAACAGCCTGAAAATAAAACATCAGTAGGAAACATTTTAAATGAGATGACATAAAAAGTAAAGAATGGTCCATCTGAGTGCTAGAAAACACTGAGCAAATCTTACTTAAAAGCAAGAAGTGACCATTGTTATAAGCCAAAACCATGTGAAAATGAACTTTAGGCAGGGAAATAGGAGAGAGATAAAAACAATGGAAGAAACATCGTTCACACAAGAGCAAAGCCCAAAATCTTGTGGTTCTTTCTTTTACTTCCAGAGTTAGAGAGCATCCACTTCAGAGCGGTTCCAGTAAGGGTGACAAATTCTCCTGCAGCTACTTTGAAAGATAGATTTGCTTAATTCGCCTTGGTTCATGGGCAGAAATGGATTATGTATACCTCACAAGATAATGTGGGCTTCATTGAAATGCATTTGTTTTCAGCCAGCTAGTGGAGCAACATGTGTCTATTTATTCCTCAGTTTGCATAATGGATGCAAATTCAGCCAGAGCGATAAATTTTATTACTTTTGTTGAGAGTTTGGTAATAAATTTTCAGATGTTTTAAGAAACAAATATTCTAAGACTGTTCCCATTACTGACATCAATGATTCCTTAACACTTCTTCTAATGATATCTAATTAAAATTAGGTCATCTGACAAGTTAGAAAATACTAACTAAATAAAATTGAATCTGTGAAATCATTTTCTTTGCAGATAAATCATGGACCAAGATGTTCACTAAGGGGCTTCCCTGGTCACGCAGTGGTTGAGAGTCCGCCTGCCGATGCAGGGGACGCGGGTTTGTGCCCCGGTCCAGGAAGATCCCACATGCTGTGGAGTGGCTGGGTCCGTGAGCCATGGCCGCTGAGCCTACGCGTCCGGAGCCTGTGCTCTGCAACGGGAGAGGCCACAACAGTGAGAGGCCCGCGTACAGCAAAAAAA
>NW_021703784.1:41351038-41375922 GCF_005190385.1 Monodon monoceros | reverse complement strand
AAAAAAAAAAAAAAAAAAAAAAAAAAAAAAGATGTCCACTAGGTAAATGGGAGCATTTAGGGAGAGACACTATCTTTGCCTTCTTTTCTTTTTTAACTTTTTCAGTAAATCTTTTTGCACTTCCTTTGTGGAAGAAGTAGCATTTCTTCATGTTCTCAGCACTTTCATGGATTTGAATTGCTCAAGTCATTTACCTAAAAAATACGCTTATTTTAATAAAATTCACAAAACTAGTATAAAGAGTTCCCCTTTGTCAAATTTTTATTTTTCTCTTAGGTTGAATTAAATGTTAAAACTTTCACTGACAACTAATGACTCCAGATAGAGCCCTTTGGACTCTCAATAATTTCATAATCATTTTAAACCATAGCAGTGATCATATTGCATCATAATTATTTACAGAGTCCATGAGATATTTGAGGACAAGATACAATTATTTAGTTATCAGTATAATCCTGGCTTCTACCACAACACATACATGGGCACTCAATAAATGCATGTTGTCATGGACTGAATAAATGAATGAAAATTTTACCTCAGTATTGCTGAGCTAGCCCACCAATTATTTCTAGATCCTGAATATGAAACTTCTAACATTAACCACTGTCATATAAACAAGATAGATATATTTGCTTTGCTATCTAGCCTTTTATTTTGAACTATATGCCTTGACCTATTGTCTTAAAGATACACATCAGAAAAGAGGAGTATAGATATCTACTCCTTGTTTACATGTGCAATGTGTGTATGTGCACATGTATATGCATGTGCATGCATATATACACACACATATATGTACATTAGGTATAGTGAGGCTGTGAAAATCAATGCTAATATTACATTTACAGCAGATTACTCCAAATATATGCCATTTATGACTTTTAAGAGAGAAGCTGTAGGTTAAGCCTATCTATGTAAGTATCTTCATCTGTAAAATGTGAATAATAATATTACTTACCTCACAGGGTTATTGGAAGTATAAATGACATCCTATACATAAGACACTTAGAACAGCAGTGTTTAATGTATAGTAAGCATTGAGCTATTATTATCATCATTATTACTGTTTATTAATTCAGAGAAGAAAACATTGTCATCATAAAAATTTTGCAACTATCTCTGTGAAATATCTCACTCATAGATGTAATATTTCAGTAATGTAAGAAAATTTTATTTTAAAATTTTGAAATTTACAGAAAACTGGAAAGAATTATTCAATAAACTTCCATATAATCTTCACCTTTATTCAACACACAGCACTCACTTACACACACGTCACACCATCCCTGCCACAGAAATATACCTTTTTGAGAAGCTGTAGATGTCATGACACAGTATTAAATACTTTTCCATGCTTCTCCAAAAAACAAGAAGTTATCATAAAAACCACTATACAGTTCATTCTCTCAAGAAATTTAACTTTGCTACAATCCTATTTTCTATATAAAGCACCTATTTAAATTCATATCCAAATTTCCACAACTATCCCAAAATTACCTTTATAGCTGTCTCTCCCTTTTTCCAATCAACTTGTTTCATTTACTTGTTATTTGTCTTCAGTTGTTGTTTTTTTTAATTTAGTGACATTGACTAGCCTGTTTTCTGTTGTTGTCACCATTGTTTAGTGTTTTTTTTTTGACACTAACATTTTAAGGCATCAACAACATTTGATTGACAAAATGTTCTTCACTTTTACTTGTCTGATTAAATTCAAGTTAAATATATATTTTAGAAAGAATACTACATAGGTGATATTTTGTCCTCAGTGCAACACATTGGGAGACACATCATAGCAATTTGTGCAATTATTAGTGAGGTTAAATTTAGTCATTTTGTTATGATGACTGCCAGTTGATCCATTGTGAAGGCAAGAAAGTAAATTTTATTTTGTTTTAATATCAAGTAATATTTGATTTGATTTGGATAAGCATAAACTGATGATCATTGCCAAAGTGAATTATTACAATGAATGTTGTGAAATGGTGATTTTCTAATTTTACCATTGCTTCTACATTTATAAGTTGATAATTTTCTATGAAAGAATTTCCATTTTCTCCTTTTCTGATGCTTACTTATTTATTTGTTAATTTTTAATATCCTTTCTTCTACAGTGAGATATGAGGGTCTCATCAATATATTTATACACTATCTGAACGAAAAAAAATTGGGGAAGATTACTACACTAGTAGTAGTATCAAGACCAAATCATCTAAGCAAATTAACAGTCTCTTAATAGTACTTTTTGTTTTAAGATTATATCTCATTGAGGATATACATAGGACTTTATTATTTTTTCCTTTGTATTTTTAGTTTGATTACTTAGTATTATTTATTTATATTTGTATACAAATTTAGTGGGGTTGTCTCCTTCTTTATATATATAAATATACAACTATTTTTCAACTAGGTAAAATATTAACCTTATTAAAAAACTGGAAACTGTATAAAAAGACATACTCCAAGAAATCTTATGCTTTACCTCTTTACTCCTTACCAAACATCCACAATCTTGTTTCATTGTTTTATATTATATGCTTAAAATTCTCTGAAGATATATATACATATTCTAGTCCTTAAGTAATATCTTGGCTAATGTAAAATTCTTGGTTTGCCTCCTACTTCTCTACTATTTAAAAAATCGTTGTTCCAATATTGCTTTGCTTTGTTCCTTGCAGCTGAAAAGTCCAGTACCAATCTAATTTTCTTTTCTTTGTAAGTGACAGGATAATTTCCCTGGAAGCTCTGAAGATTTTCTTAATCTTAAAATCTAGTAATTTTAGTAGGGTATATTTTGTAGTCTATTGTCCTGCATTAATTTTCCTGGTTACATATTATATACTTTCAAAATGTAGTTTTAGGTAACTGTATTCTAGAGAATTTTCGATTATAATTATAACCATTGGGCTTGTTTTGATTCCAGGGACTCCAGTTATACATATGTTGGAAATCTATTGCCTATTTTCTATATTTATCTTTCCTTCTCTTTTTTAACTTCATTTTACCTCTAAGGTGGATTTTCATATCTTTTCTTGATGTTATTTATTATATTTTTAATCAAATCTATTTTCTCTCAAATATTGTTTAATATACATTATATATATATATAGGATTAAAAAATCTTTTATTTCATTTTTATTACTGAAATCAAACAGCTCTCTTTTTGTATACTCCAGTATTTTTTTCTCCCCAATTCTATTATGAGATTTTGAATTTCTGGTTTAGTATTTGATTTTGTTTGCCTGTTTGTTTTTACCTCTAAGTTTTCCTTTAAGCATTTAATTTAGAGTTTTCAGTGGGTTGTACAATTTTCTTCTGTTTCAGGATTTTTGCATGGTAACAGGGAGAATTTTAATTAACTGAAATGTTTTTTTTCTCATTTTCTGTTTTGTTTTCTTATGGTAAATTTCCATGTATTTCATTTTATCTTTTGTGTTAGTTTTTCAATATTTTATTTTTCTTTTTAAAATTTACTTTATTGGAGTATAGTTGATTTACAATGTTGTGTTCATTTCTGCTGTACAACATAGTGATTCAGTTATACATATATACACATTCTTTTTCTTATTCTTTCCCATATGGTTTATCACAGTATACTGAATATAGTTACATGTTATACAGTAGGACCTCATTGTTTATCCTTGGCTTTGAGCTCTACATTTTAGATAGCACTAGACTTCACAAATACATGTAAATAACATTACTAAAAAACACATGGGTGTCTCAGGAATTCAGGATCTTGTGCTCAGTTCTGGCACAACATATCTCATAAGCCAAAATATCTATTCTCATACTCAACAGCATCTAGACTTCAGGAAAATATTTTTACCAAACACTTACTCTATATCTTTTTTTGTTTTGTTTTGTTTTGTTTTGTGGTACACGGGCCTCACACTGTTGTGGCCTCTCCCGTTGCGGGGCACAGGCTCTGGACACGCAGGCTCAGCGGCCATGGCTCACAGGCCCAACCTCTCCATGGCATGTGGGATCTTCCCGAACCAGGACACAAACCCATGTCCCCTGCATCGGCAGGCGGATTCTCAACCACTGCGCCACCAGGGAAGCCCACCCTTACTCTATATCTTTGAAAGGAAAGGCAAATATGTCCAAATAGTTTGAAAGCATATGATAACATTACTGCTGATATGAAGAAAGTCTGCTGAGTGAAGGGAGGATTTGAGCAATGGAAGTTTTTAGATAAAAGGAATAAAAAAATAAGCAACTTGATAAAGATTTTCAGAGAGCAATAATGAAGTAGATTCTTACATATTTATGTGATAGTTGTGTGAAATTGTATTGAGGGCAAGAAAATGATTTTTGAGCTAGACATATCTTTTGAATTACATATGTTTCATTACACATTAAAATCAGGCTTCTGTCTTCCTGTCTAGTTTCTTCTTCAGCAATTCTTGTCAACAGAACATCAGACATATATTGAAACTATTAATTTCAATCATATTTACCATTTGATGAGATGTAATATATAAAAATCATAGCATTAGTTTAAAAATTACAATATTAAGTCATACATTTCAAGGTATAGAATAGAATATATTTTATTTAATAAGTTGTTAGCTTGATTTATAACTTTTTAATATTTGAACACAGGTTGTGTTGCCTCCATTTATATTATTGCAACAGGACCTATAAATATCAGTCATGGGTCTACCCCTAGTAACAGTTGCAGTAGGCTGCTACTTAACATTAATTCATTTCATGCCTAACTGATATCATTTAAGATACACAGCACATCGTCTACTTTTTTTGTGTAATGCATGAAGCCCACTTAAGACCAATAGTTCTTCTGAAAGTCTGAAAGCCAGCACATAACAACAGTAGTATGATGCCATGCCCAAGACCAAAGGAACGGGATGCTTGTCATGACTTTGTTACAGATAGAGAGCAGTGTTTAGAGCAGCATTTATCATTGTGCCAAATATATGAGTTGAATTTAACTCATTTTCTCATCAGGTAGGACACTGTTAGAAAATAGCTCAGATATTATAGGGGGGTGACCAAGAAAGAGGTTGATTAGCTTGCTCCTAACCCAAGACTCATTATTTCTCACATGAACTATAAAGTCATCTTCATAAATTTCCTCCCTGTCTTTAGTCTTGTTCTCCACAAATCTAACCTTAATGTGATAGAGTCCTTAGACAGAGTAAGTTAGGGGGAACACATTAGAAACTGTGTCAGAGAAGCTGTCTCTGAGGAAGTGACATCATTTTGCTGAGCTTGGCATGATCAGAAGATTCCTAGCAGAGGGAACAGCGATAACATGTGCTAGCAGTTAGGAAAGGGCTTGACCATATTCAGAGACCATGAAAATGACCATGTTGAACAAGGTGGAAGAGTGGAACAGAGTATTTTCAAATGATAGAGACCACATCACTAGTGTCTCTTTCTAGGTCATGATACACGATGCATGATCTACACCATTCTGATTTCCTATGCAAAACCTTTCAAATCCTCCCTATCACATAAATAATAAAATCCAACCCCCTTTAGCATTGTTTACAAAGTCCTCCATAATCAGGCTTCTGTCTTCCTATCTAGTTTCTTCTTCAGTAATTCCCTGTCTTTTCTGTAACATTCCTCAAGCATAGATCAGGTTGTGATTCTTTGGATACAACATGCTTTTCTTATACATACCTATATTCCATGGCTTCTGTATTCTTTTCTTCAATGGGAAATATTACTCTGCTTATATCTTTGAAAGCTAAATTATACATATATAAATAAATGCATACATGGACTAATGAATGCCATTTCATTTGATTCTCAAAAACAATTTAATAATTGAGGAAATAGAAACCTATAGGCAAAAGTAATTTGCCTAGAGGTGGATCCCACAACTAATGTGTAGTTGAGCTAAGACTCAAATTCAAGGTCTTTAAGGAAAAATCCACTCCTCTTTCTACTACATGAAATAGTTTCCCTCCTATTTCTCATGATAAATGAATAACATCCTTGCTAAGCATATTATGCTCTATAAATTAATCAGATTGACTAACTGAAGAACCAGGGATCACATTTCTTAATTCTGGAAAAAACTCCAAACTTGCAGCTTCAATTTTCTGCAGGTTCAAAAGCATTAATTTGCTCAGACCACTGTGATTTTTGAGATCCAGTTGAGTTGTAATGCTTAATTTGCAACGCTAATTTAACTTTTTCAAAACCTGATAGTTATAGATTCTAAAATATGTCAAAAATTACAAGAAATTCATACTGTGAGCTAATAATCCTAAAGCAAAGTTCCCATTAGAACATAGAGATTGCATTTAGGAATTTTTCTCAAAGAGTATAAAACTTCTGGTTTTATATCACTTTCAACAGACTAAGTAACAACTAGGCAGATAATTAGAGCTTACTCTTTGCATTTAAATTGAATCCCAAAAGTTTAGGTGTTGTATTGTTTTATAAGTCAAAATTTATAATGATGTCTTACTCTTAGAAGGAGTTTCAAAGTTTAGAAAGTACTTTCTTTTGTAATATTTTATCTTCATGACAATCCTGTGTACTTGGTGTGGGGGGGATATTATTATCACCCACCATTTTACATGTGCTAAAACAAACTCAGAAAGGCTACATGTCACTCAGTGTCACTCAGCAGATGGCCATACTGGGTCCCATTTTGGAATCTGAAATCTATTTAAGTTTGTAGCCTGTTGTGTATAGAGAGGGAATATTTTCAATGACACACTCTGATAGTACAGAATTTGAGAGTAGTTGCATTATTCAATGAAAAGAGAAAAGAAACATTTATTGCTCTGTAATTCCAGTTTTCAAACTTCTTTCAACCTTGAGATAGTCATAAGACTATAATAAGACAAGATAACAAAGGCTTCTCTAGAATATAGAAGTTGAATATATCTAATGTGAAAATAACTCAAAAAACATAGTATAACTTATTTTGGAAATATAAAAATAGAGTGAAACTTTATCTCAATCAAAAATCTTTTTTTTTTTTTTGGGAAATAATAGTCAATGGTGAAGACCTCTACTTAATTCTCTAGCTTGCCAATTTTGGTATCTTCTCACAGACTACAGGTATTTCCTTAAAACAAAAGAAAATGTTTATTTCTTACTCTGTTCAAGAAATATGTTCAACACTATAGGTATAAAAACATGAATAGGATACCATCTGACTCCCCATAAAAACTTGAAAACTATCACAGGACCCGTGTATACACAAATGATGCAATATCTTTTCTATAAGTGGCAATGTACCTAGAAAAAAGCAAAATTTCTCTAGATTTTAGGTTTTTAATGAGAACAGATCATACACAGTTGAAGTGGAATTCTGAGATTCTTGGAAAAGCAGACATCTCCCTGTACAACTGAAGGCAGATTGTCCTCAGGAAGAAGAGATGACCCTTAAGCATGAACTTGTATCCTCAACTGGATGATTCCATGAAGCTGGCCTAAGGAGAAAGAAAACAACAAATATTTCAAGTAGATGGAGCTTACTTCTGTCAACTGAGTTGGGTGGGGGTGGTGAATTAAGGAGTAGATCCTCTGGAGGAAATTAAGGAGTAGATCCTCTGGAGGAAAACAAATGAACAACTGTAAATACAGCCTAAGAGACCCCAGTCAAGGGAATAAAAAGACAATAAAGTGTACTTGGCACTTCAATGTCAATAACTCAGGTAGAAAAAGGAGGTGAAGAGAGCTCACAAAAAAAGTCTTCAGAGCTTGAGGCTGTGATGTATGAAGACAAAGACTATGTACTTCACTGCTATTGCCAGAGGGAGAGGGCAGGGAGTGTTGCAGGTGGTGACCACTTTAAAAGACCACTTGTTGTTGTGTTGGTGACCACTTTAAAAGAAAATCTTCTAAAAGTATTTTATGTGCCAGAACTGGTTGGAAGCTAAAGGAAAGAAGAGTTGCTTTTTTTTGTTTGTTTGTTTGTCTTACATCTTTATTGGAGTATAATTGCTTTACAGTGGTGTGTTAGTTTCTGCTTTATACCAAAGTGAATCAGTTATACATACATATATGTTCCCATATCTCTTCCCTCTTGCATCTCCTTCCCTCCCACCCTCCCTATCCCACCCCTCCAGGTGGTCACAAAGCACTGAGCCTATCTCCCTGTGCTATGCAGCTGCTTCCCACTAGCTAACTACCTTACATTTTGTAGTGTATATATGTCCATACCTCTCTCTCACTTTGTCACAGCTTACCCTTCCCCCTCCCCATATCCTCAAGTCCTTTCTCTAGTAGGTCTGTGTCTTTATTCCTTTCTTACCCCTAGGTTCTTCATGACCTTTTTTTTTTTTCTTAGATTCCATATATATGTGTTAGCATATGGTATTTGTCTTTCTCTTTCTGACTTACTTCACTCTGTATGACAGACTCTAGGTCTATCCACCTCATTACAAATAGCTCAATTTCGTTTCTTTTTATGGCTGAGTAATATTCCATTGTATATATGTGCCACTTCTTCTTTATCCATTCATCTGATGATGGACACTTAGGTTGTAAAGAAGAGTTTTTATTGTGCTTGTCATTGAGTGAGATCATACAAGGGCTCAGGGATCCTCAAATCCATGGCCTGTCAGGAACTGGGCCGCACAGCAGGAGATGAGTAGCAGGTGAGTGAGTGAAACTTCGTCTGCCACTCCCTATCGCTCCCCAATATTCGCATTACTGCCTGAACGATGCCTGCCCCCCACATCCCATCAGAGAAAAATTGTCTTCTACAAAACTGGCCCTTGGTGCCAAAAAGGTTGGGGACCACTGCAAGGGCTAACAGAAGGTAAAAGCAAATAAGAGATCTGTGCAAAACTGTGTTCCCTCTCTCACCTATTGATCAGGTGAGTAAAGTGAGTGAGGCAATTGACTATGCATTTCAATTTGTGTGTGTGATTCAGCTATTGAATTGGGATAAGAAAGCCTTATTGTCTTCAGGCCCCTGACATCCTCAAGTGTCCCTGAACTATAGGATCTTGTGATCAGTGACGTACAGTGGGATCTAGATTCTCTACTAAGTAGAAGAAGAGGCTCAGATCTAGACTGAAATGACAGATCTTCCAATAGTTCTACTTTCCTAGAAAGTGTTTAAAGGAAAGACATGCCAGGCTTTCATTGGCCATCAATGTTTGCCTTATTAGCAGACAAGGCCTCTCTGGAAAAATATCACTCATCTTATACTCCATCTTTTATGGAGCATTTACTATGTAAAAGTCAATATACTTAACACTATATATATCTTCCCATTTAAACTCTAGTTATGATATCAACTCTATAAGGTATTATATGATCGCTATTTTGAGGTCCAAACATTTAAGAGCAAGTTGATATAGCTAATTAGTAGTCACAGCAAAATTCAAGGTCTGTTCTTTCTGGTCCCAAAGTTTATACTCTTATCTACTACTCTAGGCTGACTTCTTGAAGTCCACATAAATACACTGCATGTTTCCCTTGTGCTGAATCACAGGTAAATCATTTAACATTTGTATATTTCTTATACACATCCCCTACTAACTTTCAGTAACCTAGATCCCAGAGAGTGAAAGGGAGGAAGGTAGATAAGCAGAGACCAGAGCACCAAGCTGATAGAAAAAGAGAGAAGGTGGCAGGGGAGAGTGGGGAGATGGATTCACAGATAAAGTTGCTATGATGTCAGTGCTATAGTGGTGGTCAACTGGGCAGAGTGTCTAACCCAGTACTCTCAAGGAAAGACTGGGCTTCTTTCCACCATTATTTCAAATTTGTTCTGTCTTTATTTGGTGTCTTCTCTGAATTATATCTTGAGCCCCCAGAGACATTTTGCTATGATGGAAAAGAAAAAAAAAAGAAAAAAAGAGAGGGCTTCCCTGGTGGTGCAGTGGTTGAGAGTCCGCCTGCGGATGCAGGGGACACCGGTTCGTGCCCCAGTCCGGTAAGATCCTACCTGCTGCGGAGTGGCTAGGCCCGTGAGCCATGGCTGCTGAGCCTGCGTGTCCGGAGCCTGTGCTCCGCAACGGGAGAGGCCACAACAGTGAGAGTCCCACGTATTGCAAAAAAAAAAAAAAAAAAGAGAGAGAGAGAGATAAAGAAGAGGTGGAGGGAAAGAGGAAGAGAAGGAAGAAAACAGGGCTAATATACCTTCTAAGTTAATTAATATCATGACAAATATACAGCTTAATGGTTTTGATACAATCGTTAGGAATACCATACCATTTATTATACATTTATAATCCATCCAATCTTTACTGTTAGATTTAAACCAAGGAAGCAGCAAATTCTGATAGAAATCATCCCAACTGACTCTCCCTATAGTCCAATAAGAAAAAGAAGTTTAAAGCAAATACAAGTATTTATTTCTCTGCTTTGCCTCACTTGCCTAAGCTTTTACAGAAAGATTTTAAATGTTCCACTTCATGGATATGATTGAAATAACAGGAAGCCTACAAAGATATATTGAACTGAGACTAATGCCTTTTCCAATGTCTTGGAAAGATATAGAACAAAAGTACAACTTGCAAGTTCCCTTTGTGGTAGATAATTTTGCCTTGCTGAGTTTATCTGAAACAAAAAATCTATATCGTTCTTTGGAATGTTCCATTCACTGAATTTTGGCAACCGCTTAGAAAACCAGATTTTATAGCCACATAGTACAAAGAAAAGTAAAATTTGATAATTACTTAGCAAATTTGACCAAGATGGGTATGTTTATGCAAAGCTAAACTCTGTGCTGGAAAGGAAAGGTCTCAAACCACAGAAAGCAGCAGAGTGAAGTCATTACAGTGAATAGAGAACTGACTTTATAGTCACAGATTCTAGATCAATTCCCCTTTATGACTGGTTATGTAACATAGAGTGAGTTACTCAATTGTCCTAAGTTTCAGCCTTCTCAAATGTACAGTGGAAATAAAACTAACATGAACAGATACCATGAATATTAAAATTACATGTACATGTCTAAAATATCTGGTATTCAATCAACGGTAGCTTGTTTTTACATTGCTATTATTATGATGTCAAGCATTCATACGTAGATTTGTCAATTAATCAAATGCACCCTTCAAAAATTGAATTGAAAATTATGTGAAGATATTGCATTATGTAGAATGTCATAGGATTTTTCTATTTTTATGTAGTTAAGCTAAATATATAATAATGACAGACCTGTTAAACTCTGGGGAGTCTATTTAAAATGAGTTTCAGATATATATCTATTCAAATTTATGAAGGTCTATATAAGAATCTGTTCATAGTGGTTATTACATGAGAGAAAAATAAAGATAGTGTCAAGTTGGGCACTTTCACTTTTCATCTTAGAACTTTAGCGTCATTTGAAGTTTTCACGTTGAACACTGCATAAATGTACTTGTGTGTGTGTGTGTGTGTGTGTGTGTGTGTGTGTGTATAGTGTATATAACTTAACAAACATTAGCACTGTTAATCCCATGGTGAGTGGTACTACAAATGTTTACATATATTTTTTATCTGTATTTTCTGTAAAGCCTGATATTTAGGAGTAGAAATTGTGGAATTAGACACATCTGGATTTGAACTCTTTTGCTCCCGTCTTAGCTCCATGATCTTGGGCTCATTGTAAACTTTTCTGATTCTCAGTTTCTCGTCTCCAAAATGGTTAGTAATAATTTCCATCTAATGTAAAGATGGTGCAAATCAAATGAGGTGATATTAAGAGACACCAAGCACTATTTGTTGCTGGTGCATACTTAATGTTGAATAAAGAGTGAACATTATTATTTCCATAACGGTCATGCATTAGTTTTATGAGATGAACAAACAATATAAACACTTTATTTTGAAAAATAAGTTATTACACAATATTTAAGAAAGCCAATTAGAAATTGTCACCATTCTATTCATTTATATGTACTCAGAATGATACTCTACCAATTGGCTCACCCACCTTGTAGGAAAGAATTCTTTTTCTGAACCTTGACAGCACCTTATCTGAGATGCTCTCATTTGATCTTGGGTTTTAGTTATTTTTGTACATTTATTTTACTTTCCCCCTGCACTGCTCCCGATCCAGTTCCTGGAAAGCTACCAGAGGATATGGTGAAGGACAAGTTATTGATTTCTTTTGATCCAATAAGATACTGAGCTTTGGAGAACTTTATTTATGCACTCAGGATTGTCTAGCCATTATGTGTCAAAATCTGGACTAAATTGTAGGTTTCCTTAAGTTAAATTAATTGGGTATCAACTATTTTAGAATGTCTCTATAAAACAAATTCTCCTTCTTTTTCTGATGTCTCATAATGGACTTTATAACTCCCTTTTGGCTCTTACCTTGCATTTCAGATACCTTGGTAGAAGTCTTATAGAATTTCATTAATTTTATTTAGAGTGGTTATTTAACCAATTTTCTGGGTCCTCTAGTAAAGTACTTATATTCAGGTTATAAATAGAGTAAGGGTAGCCAGCAGAGTAGACAACAGAGGTAATAAAAGGGATAGCATTGCTTTACCCAATTGGCAATTGGTCATTCATTCATTACAAGAACCACTTTTATAAGTGGTTTTATAAGTCATTATAAGAACCATTATAAGATTGTTAGAAAATTTGAGGATGAGAGTCCTTAGAGATAATTTAATCCAAGGTTTTACTTTTGAGTCAACAGAAATTCAAAATGGTAAATGACATGAAAAATTCACATAATAATGACATGAAAAAGTCACATAATAATTTAAAAAGTTTCAGCAAGAATGAATCCATTGAGCTAGAATATAGGTTTTGGTGGGGTTTTTTTTGTTTTGTTTTTAATTATAAGCATAGGTCATAAAAGATACAGTTAACAATAGGGAACCAATCATGAAAATATAGGCCTGGTCAATATTTTAAACTATTATCCCTGCATGCCTGTTTCAGATTGAAAATAGAAAAGCTAAATAATTGAAAAACATTTAAAAGACATTATTAAGACTTAGGATTAAATGCCTGTCCTTATAAAAGGATAACATAGCAGACTGAAAAAACTACTGATCTGACTCTGCACTTACAAACTCTGAATTCAGCCAGTCAATTAAAATTTCCTTAGCCTCAGTTTCCTTTTCTTTAATATGCAGCTGATAATGAAAATGGTGTTGAGAATTATGTGAGATAGTTTACCATTATAAAATAGTAAACAGATGGAGTCATATCAATTCATACCCATATGTATCAAGGAGATAATATGAAATATTAAAACGTGGATGCCATTTCATACCAGGCACCCAGGAAGTCTCACTGAATAGGTGACTTTAGAATTGAGATCTGAAGGAAACACAGGAAAAAATTTGAGGCTGAAAGTTACACAGCTAGACTTATAAGAGGCTTTGTTTGGCTGTAATACCTTCTAGACTAAACTACCTAGCTATTGTAAAGAATCAGATACATTCCATGTATTTTCTTAAACATCCAAATGGCAATTCTTTATTTAAATTTTAGTTTAAAAGTGATTTCTTTCTGGATAGGCAATGAAAAATTGTAAGCTGTTGCTATATCAAAATATCTATACTATCTGAATTGTGTAGGACCATAATTTAATTATGAACATATTAAATATTAAGATCCTTCCATGATCAAAAAAAAACAAAGTTAAACTTAATAGGTGTCATTGAAATGAAGAAAGAATATTCACCCTTTCTTCAAAAATTCTAGTACCTTAGTATTATTCTTTTTAGAAAATAATTTATTGATAATGATTCTAAGTAGAAGACAGTCTTCATGCCTCACCCACATATCCCCCTGAGATTTATTTTTCTTTCTTCAAAAGTTCCAATGATCCTCTATTGCCTCTAAAATAGAATTGAACTTACTTTCAATGGCATAAACACCTAACCAAAATAAACCAAACATTATCACCAACTATGTAAGTTTGCCCAAACTACTTTCCAATGAATCATACATATTATCTAAGGAAAAATCTTGTAAATACACATCTTTGACCTTTTGCAAATGTAATTTACCTTTCTTCCCATTGCAACCATAAGCTTTTATTTTTCACATGTAATTGAATCATATATTTGTGAAACTTCAGTTTTACTCACTCTTTCATGAAGTTAGGTAAATATTTCCTAGAGAAGTCTCTCCGTGTCTGAACTTACACTTTATGTTTAGCTATATAAACATGTTTAAGTTAAATTATAAATTCAATCCTATAGTAACACTCGTCACATTTTATTTCCTCAGTGGGCGCATGTGGATAGTTGCTACGATATTGGACCTCCAGGTCAAGGCGTTGGTAGTTAGGAGAGTGAAATCTTGGCTTTTGGAGAAGGTCAATAGAATAGAAGATTTGAATTTTAGAAAATAATGGAGTCAAGTGGGAATAATAGCCTCTATCTCATAATTGAGTGGCTGTCCTTTAAAAGAAAGATCTAACTTGGTCTCCATATCCCCAAAGTTCAAAGTAAGGGAATAAATGAAAACTATTAAGAAAATGGATTTGAGTTTCATATGAAAAACAATTTGCTCTCAAACCATAAAAGGTGGAAGATTTCTTCAGGAGCATAAAATGGATGGATATGTAGTAGAAATGTTTACAGTAGATTTCAGCCCATGAAGAATGGTTGGGTTATGTGACTCTAATGGCTCATCCTGCTATTAATTTTTTTAATATAACAAATTGTCAGTGAAAGGCAGAGTGTTTGCTTAAATTCCCCAGAGAAAGAAATTATCTGTGAACACTTCAGTACACACTCCTAAGCCCCAGCTCAGTACTATCGAACTAGAATTTATGGGAGAAATATCTGATAATCTCTGTATTTAATTCACACTCAAGAATTCTAATATCCAGGAGACTGGGAAACTTTGAGGTAAATGATACCAAAACGATAAGTATCCAGTTCTATCATTGAAGCAGACCAAATGGGACAGCACTATTTGGAAAAGGCTTTGTGTAATAGAAATACCTACAGATGCATTTGGAAAAATAAGCAAAAGTTGAAAAGATGGAAAAGAGGGGAAATGCATTTCAGGAGTCTTGAGCTCAGGAACGACTATGGCAAATTCAGGGACCAGTGAAAGACAACATTGCCTTTTTTTTTTTAACATCTTTATTGGAGTATAATTGCTTTACAGTGGTGTGTTAGTTTCTGCTATATAACAAAGTGAATCAGCTACACATACACATACATCCCCATATCTCCTCCCTCCTGTGTCTCCCTCTCACCCTCCCTATCCCACCCCTCGCATTGCCATCTTTGATTGCCATTTTTGACACCATGATTTTAACCCAGTAGCACCTGTTTCAGACTTTTAACCTCTAGAGCTATAACAGAAAAAATTTGTGTAGATTTAAGCCACCACATTGGTGACAATTTGTTATAGCAATAGTAGGAAACTAATGCAGTAGTAGTAGTAAGAGGCAAGTGAATAAACCCATAAGAAAAGAGAGGTGTAAAAAAGCCACATAGTGCAATAAATTAAAACACATAGAATTCTTAGTAAGCAGTTATAAATTTTGAGTCATAGTAGTTTAGGTTTCAGAGAATAGGTGATGTTCTATCTGGGTCCTGAAGAATGTCTCTGAGTTTATAGATTAAACAGTAGAAAAGTCATCTTAGGTAAAAGAAAGAGTATCTGAAAATTGGCAATGGTGTAAGAGAAAACCATAGCATTAGAAAAGAAGAAAATTTAATGTAAAATTCACAGTAAGATAAGGAAGGGTACGGTGAGTAAAGAGAAGGAATATCACATTCCTCAACTGCAGGGGGAGCACTTACCTGTAGCCTATGTGAATGTCTGTACACTGCACAACCTACAGAGACCACAAGGTGTGTGTGGCCCACTAGTGGGGCACTGAGGATGCTGTGGTAAACAGGATAATGAAGATTTGTGCCAGGCTGAGAAAGGCATGGAATGCTATTATAAATAAAGTGGACCTATCTCATACTCAATAGGGTTTTTACTACAAGTTAATTTTTGGAAAAGAAGTGTCGTTAACAGATCTAAATTTAGAAAGATAACACAGATAGTAGTACGAGGTATATACTGGAAAGTTCTGAGTAAAAGTCCAAGCTATAATTTTATATGATAATACACATACAAACCAACCTAATTAAATAATTTCAGTGCACAGGGGGAGTACCACTGTGAGTTTTCTAGCCCCAATCCATACTTTTTGAGCTTAGTTACTGGGTGGTATAAACCTCTTCAGGTCCTAGTTACCTGAAACTTTAAGGTGGTAAATGTGACTATTTTCATATCTGAAAACACTTCTTTGGGTGTGATTTTCGTTGTTTCAGATATCTGTTTTGATTCATATGGGAATAGAGCATCATCAAAATGAAACCAACAACTGTTTTGCTATGATTTTTATTGATATTTTGTACTCAGAGTATAGGTCATATCAAACTGTCAAATACTTCACTGATTCTTTATTCTTTCCTTTAATTTACAGTTTTCATTTTTGACCTGCATTGGAATAGCTGCTCGTTACCTGCTGGGAGGTGGCATGATTCACGGATTAAGTACCACCTGATGTCTCAGGGCTTCAAAGATTTGCCTTGGCCCAGCTCACTTAATTCTTCATCTTTTTCTCTTGATGTTAAAAATAAAAACAGAAGTACTAACCTTTGTACCCTTACAGAAATATTCAACACTCTGACAAATATGTAGTGAAAGAAAGAGGATTGTTCCAGCTTAATTGGATTTAATGTCATTTTACGTTATGTAACGATGAGAAGTTTAAAGAAGGAAAGTATTCATTTTTAACTGAAAATGTTAAAGAACAAAAAGGAAAAACATAGAGGACAATGTAGATTATAATTGATATTGACATCCATGCAGTGGCAGTTTCCTATAATATAAAAAAAGAAATAAAGATGATGCCAAAATATATATCAAAATCCCCATGTTCTGCAAAAGCCTGAAAATATTTTTCCATTCTATTTAATATTCATCTGACACTTACTAGAATATAGTACAATCATAACATAACTCTTCAAAAATAAATATATTGGTTGAGCTTCAAGATGGCGGAAGAGTAAGATGTGGAGATCACCTTCCTCCCCACAAATACATCAGAAATACATCTACATGTGGAACAACTCCTACGGAACACCTACTGAATGCTGGCAGAAGACATCAGACCTCCCAAAAGGCAAGAAAATCCCCATGCACATGGGTATGGGAAAAGAAAAGAAAAAAAAAACAGAGACAAAAGAATAGGGATGGGACATGAACCAGTGAGAGGGAGCTGTGAAGGAGAAAATGTTTCCACACACTTGGAAGCCCCTTCTCAGGCAGAGACTGTGGGTGGTGGTCAGGGGAAGCTTCAGAGCCATGGAAGAGAGCACAGCAACAGGGATGCAGAGATCAAAGTGGAGAGATTCCCACACAGAGGATCAGTGCCAACCAGTACTCACCAGCCCGAGAGGCTTGTCTGCTCACCTGCTGGGGCAGGTGGAGGCTGGGAGCTGAGGCTCTGAGTTCGGTCGGATCCAAGGGAGAGGACTGGGTTTGGCTGCATGAACAAAGCCTGAAGGGAGCTAGTGCACCATGGCTAGCTGGGAGGGAGTCCAGGAAAATGTCTGGAACTGCTGAAGAGGCAAGAGACATTTTCTTGCCTCCTTGTTTCCTGGTGCATGAGGAGAGGGGATTAAGAGCGCCGCTTAAAGGAGTTCCAGAGACGGGTGCAAGCCGCGGCTATCAGCTTGGACCTCAGAGGCGGGCATGAGATGCTAAGGCTGCTGCTGCCACCACCAAAAAGCCTGTGTGTGAGCATAGGTCACTATCCACACCTCCCCTCCCGGGAGCCTGTGCAGCCTGCCACTGCCAGGGTCCCGTGATCCAGGGACAACTTCCCCGGGAGAACACATGGCGTGCCTCAAGCTGGTGAAGTGTCACACTGGCCTCTGCAGCTGCAGGCTCGCTCCGCATCCCTACCCCTCCCTACCCCCTGCCTGAGTGAGCCAGAACACCCAAATCAGCCCCCCTTTAACCCAGTCCTGAGTGAAAAACAGATGCCCTCAGGCGACCTACATGCAGAGGCAGGGCCAAATCCAAAGGTGAATCCCAGTAGCTGTATGAACAAAGAAGAGAAAGGGAAATCTCTCCCAGCAGCCTCAGGAGCAGTGGATTAAATCTCCACACTCAACTTGATGTACCCTGCACCTGTGGAATACCTGAATAGACAACGACTCATCCCAAATTGAGAAGGTGGACTTTGGGAGCAATGATATATATATATATATATATATATATATATATATTAGTATTTTTTTTTTGTTTTTTTTCCCTGGTCCTCGTTTTGTAATGTGTATGCGGATGGCTTCTCTGTGTGATTTTGTCTGTATAGTTTTGCTTTTACCATTTGTCTTAGGGCTCTATCTATGTTTGTTTGTTTTCATATAGTTTTCAGTGCTTCTTATAATTGGTGAATTTGTTTTTTGGTTTGGTTGCTCTCTTCATTCTTTCTTTATTTTTTCTTAAATTACTTTAAAATTCTTTTTTTAATAATTATTTTTTTGTTTTTTATTTCAAAAATTTTTTTTTATTTTATTATATTTTACTTTATATTTTTATTTCATTCTTTTTATCTTTTCTCCCCTTTATTCTGAGCCGTGTGGATGACATTCTCTTGGTGCTCCAGTCAGGCATCAGGGCTGTGCCATTGAGGTGGAAGAGCCAAGTTCAGGGCATTGGTCCACCAGAGACCTCCCAGCTCCATGTAATATCAAGCAGTGAAAATCTCAAAGAGATCTCCATCTCAATGCCAAGACCCAGAGCCATTCAATGACCAGCAACTACAGTGCTTGACACCTTATGCCAAAAAACTAGCAAGACAGGAACACAACCACACCCATTAGCAGAAAGGCTACATAAATTCATAATAAGGTCACAGACACACCAAAACAAACCACCAGACATGAACCTGCTCACCAGAAAGACAAGATACGGTCTCATCAACCAGAACACAGGCACTAGTCCCTTCCACCAGGAAGTCTACACAACCCAATGAACCAACCAGAGTCACCAACAGGAATTATGAACCTGCAGCCTGCAAAGAGGAGACACAAAACACAGTAAGTTAAGCAAAATGAGAAGACAGAAAAACTCACAGCAGGTGAAGGAGAAAGGCAAAACCCCACCAGACCTAACAAATGAAGAGGAAATAGGCAGTCTACCTGAAAAAGAATTCAGAATAATGACAATAAAGATGATCCAAATTCTTGGAAATAGATTGGAGAAAATACAGGGAATGTTTAACAAGGACCTAAAAGAACTAAAGAGCAAATAAACAATCATGCACAACACAATAAATGAATTAAAAATTCTCTAGAAGGGATCAATAGCAGAATAACTGAGGCAGAAGAACGGATAAGTGACCTGGAAGATAAAATAGTGGAAATAACTACTGCAGAACAGAATAAAGAAAAAAGAATGAAAAGAATTGAGGACAGTCTCAGAGACCTCTGGGGCAATATTATACACAACAACATTCAAAATGTAGGGGTCCCTGAAGAAGAAGAGAAAAAGAAAGGGAGTGAGAAAATATTGGAAGGGATTATAGTTGAAAACTACCTAATATGAAAAAGGAAATAGTTAATCAAGTCCAGGAAGTGCAGAGAGTCCCATAGAGTATAAATGCAAGGAAAAACACACCAAGACACATATTAATCAAACTATCAAAAATTAAATACAATGAAAAAATGTTAAAAGCAGCAAGGGAAAAACAACAAATTACATACAAGGGAATCCCCATAAGGTTAACAGCTGATGTTTCAGCAGAAACTTTGCAATCCAGAAGGGAGTGGCAGGATATATTTAAGGTGATGAAAGGGAAAAACGTACAACCGAGATTACTGTATCCAGCAAGGATCCCTTTCAGATTTGACGGAGAAATTAAAACCTTTACTAACAAGCAAAAGCTAAGAGAATTAAACACCACCAAACCAGCTTACAAAAAATGCTAAAGGAACTTCCCAGGCAGGAAACACAAGAGAAGGAAAAGACCTACAATAACAAACCCAAAACAATTAAGAAAATGGTAATAGGAACATATATATCGATAATTACCTTTAAAGTAAATGGATTAAATGCTCCCCCCAAAAGACATAGACTGGCTGAATGGATACAGAAACAAGACTGTATATGCTGTCTACAAGAGACCACTTCAGACCTAGGGACACATACAGACTGAAAGAGAGGGGATGGAAAAAGATATTCCATGCAAAGGGAAATCAAAAGAAAGCTGGAGTAGCAATTTTCATAACAAATAGACTATAAAACAAAGACTATTACAAAAGACAAAGAAGGACACTACATAATGATCAAGGGATCAATCCAAGAAGAAGGTATAACAATTGTAAATATTTATGAACCCAACATAGGAGCACCTCAATGCATAAGGTAAATACTAACAGCCATAAAAGGGGAATTGACAGTAACACAATCATAATAGAGGACTTTAACTCCCACTTTCAACAATGGACAGATCATCCAAAATGAAAATAAATAAGGAAACACAAGCTTTAAGTGATACATTAAACATGAAGGACTTAATTGATATTTATAAGACATTCCATCCAAAAATAACAGAATACACTTTCCTCTCAAGTGCTCATGGAACATTCTCCAAGTTAGACCATATCTTGGATCACAAATCAAGCCTTGGTAAATTTAAGAAAATTGAAATCATATCAATTATCTTTTCTGACCACAGCTTTATGTCACCACATATCAATTACAGGAAAAAAGGTACAAACACATGGAGGCTAAACAATACACTACTTAATAACCAAGAGGTCACTTAAAAAATCAAAAAATATCTAGAAACAAATGACAATGAAAGCATGATGACACACAGCCTATGGGATGCAGCAAAAGCAGTTGTAAGAAGGAAGTTTATAGCAATACAATCCTACCTTAAGAAATAAGAAATACCTCAAATAAAAAACCTATACTTACACCTAAAGCAATTAGAGAAAGAAGAAAAAAGAAACCCCAAACTTGGCAGAAGGAAAGAAATCATAAAGGTCAGATCAGAAATAAATGAAAAAGAAATGAAGGACATGATAGCAGAGATCAATAAAACTAAATGCTGGTTCTTTGAGAAGATAAACAAAATTGATAAACCATTAGAGAGAGTCATCAAGAAAAAAAGGGAGAAAACTCAACTCAATAGACTTCAAAATGAAAAAGGAGAAGTAACAACTGACACTGCAGAAATACAAAGGATCATGAGAGATTACTACAAGCAACTCTATGCCAATAAAATGGAGAACCTGGAAGAAATGGAAAAAATCTTAGAAATGCACAACTTCTGAGACTGAACCAGGAAGAAATAGAAAATATGAAGAGACCAATCACAAGTACTGAAATTGAAACTGTGATTAAAAATCTTTCAACAAACAAAAGCCCAGGACCAGATGGCTTCACAGGTGAATTCTATCAAACATTTAGAGAAGACCTAACACCTACCCTTCTCAAGCTCTTCCAAAATATAACAGAGAGAGGAACATTCCCAAACTCATTCTACAAGGCGACCATCACCCTGATACCAAAACCAGACAAAGATGTCACAAAGAAAGAAAACTACAGGCCAATATCACTGATGAACATAGATGCAAAATCCTTAACAAAATACTAGCAAACAGAATCCAAAAGCACATTAAAAGGATCATAGACCATGACCAAGTGGACTTTATCCCAGGAATGTAAGGATCCTTCAATACACACAAATCAATCAATGTGATACACCATATTAACAAATTGAAGGAGAAAAAACATATGATCATCTCAATAGATGCAGAGAAAGCTTTCAACAAAATTCAACACTTATTTATGCTAAAAACCCTCCAGAAAGTAGGCATAGATGGAACTTTCCTCAACCTAATAAAGGCCGTATATGACAAACCCACAGGCAACATCATCCTCAGTGGTGAAAAACTGAAACCATTTCCACTAACAACAGGAGCAAGACAAGGTTGTCCACTCTCACCACTATTATACAACATAGTTTTGGAAGTTTTACCCAAGCAATCAGAGAAGAAAAAGAAATAAAAGGAATCCAAATCAGAAAAGAAGAAATATAGCTGTCACTGCTTACAGTTGACATGATACTATACATAAAGAATCCTAAAGATGCTACCAGAAATCTGCTAGAGCTAATCAATGAATTTGGTAAAGTAACAACATACAAAATTAATGCACAGACATCTCTGGCATTCCTATACACTAATGATGAAAATACTGAAAGTGAAATTAAGAAAACATTGCCATTTACCATTGCAACAAAAAGAATAAAATACGTAGGACTAAACCTACCCAAGGAGACAAAAGACCTGTATGCAGAAAACTATAATACACTGACGAAGGAAATTAAAGATGATACAAATAGTTGGAGAGATATACCATGTTCTTGGATTGGAAGAATCAACATTGTGAAAATTACTATTCTACCCAAGGCAATGTTCAGATTCAATGCAATACCTATCAAACAACCACTGGCATTTTTCACAGAACTAGAGCAAAATACTTCACAATTTGTATGGAAATACAAAAGACCCTGAATAGCCAAAGCAATCTTGAGAAAGAAAAACGGAGCTGGAGGAATCAGGTTCCCTCACTTCAGACTATACTACAAAGCTACAGTAATCAAGACAGTATGGTACTGGCACGGTATCAGAAATATAGATCAATGGAACAGGATAGGAAGCCCAGAGATAAACCCATGCACATATGGTCATCTGATTTGTGATAAAGGAGGCAAGAATATACAATGGAGAAAAGACAGCCTCTTCAATACGTGGTGCCAGGAAATCTGGACAGCTACATTTAAAAGAATGAAATTAGAACACTCCCTAACCCCATACACAAAAATAAACCCTAAATGGATTAAAGACCTAAATGTAAAACCAGACACTATCAAACTCTTAGAGGAAAGCAGAGGCAGAAAACACTGTGACAAAAATCACAGCAAGATCCTTTTTGACCCACCTTCTAGAGAAATGGAAATGAAAACAAATGGGAGCTAATGAAACTTAAAGGCTTTTGAACAGCAAAGGAAAACATAAGATGAAAAGAGAACCCTCAGAATGGAAGAAAATATTTGCATATGAAACAACTGGCAAAGAGTTAATCTACAAAATTTACAAGCAGCTCATGCAGCTCAATATCAAAAATAAATAAATAAAACAACCCAATCCATAAATGGGCTGAAGACCTAATAGACATTTCTCCAAAGAAGATATACAGGTTGCCAACCAACACATGAAAGAATCTTTAACATCATTAATCATTAGAGAAAGGCAAATCAAAACTACAATGCGATCTCATCTCACACTAGTCAGAATGGCCATCATCAAAAAATCTACAAACAATAAATCCTGGAGAGGGTGTGGAGAAAAGAGAACCCTCATACACTGTTGGTGGGAATGTAAATTGATACTGCCACTATGGAGAACAGTTTGGAGGTTCCTTAAAAAAACAAAAAAGCACTACCATACGACCCAGCAATCCCACTAGTGGGCATATACCCTGAGAAACCATAATTCAAAAAGAGTAATGTACCACAATGTACATTGCAGCTCTATTTACACTAGCCAGGACTTGGAAGCAACCTAAGGGCCCATCAACAGATGAATGGGTAAAGAAGATGTGGCACATATATACAATGGAATATTACTCAGCCATAAAGGGAAACAAAATTGAGTTATTTGTAGTGAGGTGGATGGACCTAGAGTCTTTCATACAGAATGAATTAAGTCAGAAAGAGAAAAGCAAATATTGTATGCTAACACATATATGTGAAATCTAAAAAAAAAAAAAAAGATCATGAAGAACCTAGGTGCAAGACAGGAATAAATACACAGACCTACTACAGAGTGGACTTGAGGACACGGGGAGGGGGAAGTGTAAGCTGGGACAAAGTGAGAGATTGATATTGTCCATATACATATGGACATATATACACTACCAAATGTAAATAGATAGCTAGTGGGAAGCAGTCACATAGCACAGGGAGATCAGCTCGGTGCTTTGTGACCAGCTAGAGGGTTGGGATAAGGAGGGTGGGATGGCAGGAGATGCAGAGGGAAGAGATATGGGGATAAATATATATGTATAACTGATTCACTTTGTTATAAAGCAGAAACTAAGACACCACAGTAAAGAAATTATATTCCAATAAAAATGTTATAAAAATATATTGACATATTAAAACTAATAAGATAAATCATGGAAAATAGGCTAAGAGAAAAAAAAAAAAAAGGATCACTGATCTAGCATTTTCCAATGCATTTTTCATAGAGTGTTCATGGATGTTGCATGAAAAATGAAGCTCATAGTGAAATAATATTGAGAAGTGCCAAGTAAAATAAAGTTAAACATGCTTCTTTGTTCTAAATCTTCACAGGACCACTAATAGTTTAATTAATGTGCACCCAATAAAGGAGCATGTTTTGTGGCAGTGACTGAACTCATGTGACAACAGACCTTTGTTTTTTCGCTACCCAGCATTTACAGAACCATTGCCCCATGGAATAATATGCACTGAAAAGTGCTACCCTAGAGAAGAGCAAGCAGTATTTCAAAAAAATATTTATAAAGAATGATGAGGTCAGTTATTAGTGGGTTATTGCTTATGTCTCCAAGGATTCAAAAAAAAGTAAATGAAAGCCAGTTAAGCAAGAGACATTTAAGTCAGATGAATAGGAACATTTCTCATAGAAGAGCTGGACTGGTAAAATGTGAGTGCTGGAGATAGAGAGGATTTCTTGCATTAAGTGCAAAAAAGATAAAATATGATTTCATATTTTTTTCATAAAAAATCTTTATTTTTGTTTATGCAGTGATAATAGCAACTATCAATATTTGAAAAGTTGCAGAATCTGATAGATTATAAATATAATAAAAATCCCATTGGAATAGGGAGACATTCACAATATGAAAGAAATTATCAAGGATAAGAACACTCTGTTTTCAAGAGGCTGGTA